>NW_015557098.1:104919-110525 GCF_001515605.1 Sinocyclocheilus anshuiensis | reverse complement strand
AGAGGGCAGCGTTACCAGAGTTGCCCATTTACCACACCTTGTTACAGCACAGTAGGGCTATTGCAAACAGTGCGACCTGATGCAGCCCCTGAAGTGAGACACAGGAAACAGAAATACTGCAAAATAATAATAATAACGCGACTAAACGAGACGCAATAACGTTATAACATTTCGTTTCGTCTCGTTTTGGTCAACGAAAATGAAGAGATATTTTAGCATAGTTTTTATTTTGTAAACCACATTTAGTCTCGTTTTTATTCGTCAACGATATTGCATACATTTAATTATAGTCATCGTCACATGACCAGCATTTACGTTGCGTCTCGTCTTCGTCACGTGATAAAGGTTCGTTGACGACGATATTTAGTCATAATTTTCGTTGACGAAAGCAACACTACCATTTGGTGCGTTGAACCATTGGCCATAGGCGCGTTGGATTTGAAGCAGCGCTGCACAGACCGATTGGTGTATGACATCAAAGTACCGCAAGAGCGATTCAAAAGCATCCAAAGTCTGATCTCTATAGGCTTGTTTGAGATGCGCTTCGCCTTGCCTCGCCTGAAATGTAGGCGAGAGTAGGCAGCTGCAATGAGGGGAGGAGTGAAATAAGCGCAGGCAAGATGGATAGTTGACCTCTCGAATTGGAACAGATACCTACGAGATCAAAGGCGGATATCGCGTTATTCTCACTCATGCGCTGTGCTGATGATAAACATGATATAATTTCAGCTCTGTTGCTTTTATATTAAAATAGATATGATAAACAAGACACCCAAAGCACTTGCTATTTAATTCCATAGGAAATGCGTATTTATCATCCATTTTTACTTTAATACAAACATGTTTTTTAGATTTTTATAGAAATATAACAGTCACAGAGATCTCACACAGAGATCGCTTATAATTTAAGGCAAGGCAAGGCAAGTTTATTTATGTAGCACATCTCATACACAATGGTAATTCAAAGTGCTTTACATAAAAGAAAGTAAAATAATCAGAGATCGCACTGTCATAGTGTTTGGGAACATTCATGCATAATTTAAATACATAATCACATGGAACCAGATAAAAAATAAAACATTTTAGAAGAGAACGCAGCATCACAGTTGTCTGAACCAATGAGCATTAAGCTGTGTCGTCATCCAGTCGTTTCCCATCATGCTTTTGATCAGCGCAGTCGTTGGAGAGCAACTGCACTCGACTGCACAATCCGACACAGCCGCCTCGCCGTCGCGAGAGTTTTTTGGCACACGTCAGCATGACATCAGAGCAAGTCGGACGTAACTCGGACACTTTTCTAACCGGCATGCATCTCGCGGTGATCACAGGTGATCGGTTCTGCAGAGATTTTGCTCATCTCAAACAAGCCTTATAGCTCTTGCGGTACTTTGATGTCACACTGATCGATCTGATGGTGATGATCTGCTTCAAGTCGAACAAGCCTAATGATTCAATGGACCATTTATAAAGAACCATTTACTTCACTCCTGAATGAATCAGCCATTTGAACAAATCAAATGAATGAATAACTGACTCGATGACTTGATCATTAAGACATTTACCACCACCTACTGGCAGTTTTAGTTTATTATTTAGAATATTATTTCATTAAAGAAATAATTTCATATTTCCATAGTAATAATAATAAAATTAATTATTAAAGGTATAGTTCACCCTCCCAAAAGTGACAATTGTGTCATCATTTACTCACCCTCATGGTCGAAAAGATATGTAATAAATTTTATCAAATAAATTATTTCTTGCTGAAGCTACTTTTTGTAATGTCTGTTTGATGCTTTACACAACAATTTAAACACTTTAAATGATCTTTTGGGAGTAATTTCTCAGCCAAATTTGATGTGTGATTAATTTGCGATTAATTAGATTAATTAATTGCCACATCATGTAATTAATTAGATTAAAAATTTGAATCGCTTACCAGCCCTAATATATATATAAAATAGTTTATATCTCACAGATATCAATTCAGACTTTTTTTCTTGAAATTTTGAGTTTATAACGTAATTCTGACTCTACATATCGCACAGTGAATTTCGCAATGCCACTTTACAGCTTTCAATTCTGACTTAAATTCTCGCAATGTTAAGATATGAAGTAAAACTGTGTAATATAAAGTGAAAATTGTGTTAAAACCCACAATTCAGAGAAAAAAGTCAAAACTGCCCCACAAACTTACAGCTGCAAGTCTGAACTGTGAGATGTTAACTCAAAATTGTGAGATTTATAAGCATGGAATTATGAGAAATAAAGATAGAATTGTGAGATAATTAAGACCAGACTGGTCTGATTAATAATTCATGCAAAAGATATAATGCATACATGCATGGCCAAATTCACATGAAAAAAAATTTATATATACATTGTGAATGTTTAAAATTTATGAGCTTATTATAGAATCTGAATATGGCTACACATGTAGCTATATCTTTTTGCATGAATATTAATGAGACCAATCTGACTCTATATGACCTTTTTATTTTTTAATTCTGTGGCAGAAACTGGCTTCCATATTTCCTTTAAATATAGAGTTCATGACACACAACACTGGCTAGTTGTTTTCTTTACGATGTAAGTAAGATGTTGTAAAGCGCATCTCCATTCAGCCCTTTTGTCCTGGGCTGTGACACTTATCTGAAGGCTCAAGTGTGTGTTTGTTTGTTGTATAAATGTAACTTTGAATGATATAAATACGTGCAACATAGCCTGCAGATGTATTGTATGTGCCGCCTTTAGAGTGTTGTTCACATCACGTATCCATAATGCTTTATCCTACATGTGTTTTTCAAAAAATGATTAACAATTACTAAAAATTCTTATGGATCGATTCAGAATCATGACGCATCAGCGAATCAATTTTTCTCCATTACCTACAAAAAAACAGCAGAATAATGTGATTGTCACTGCTATGATTACTCTACTTTTAAAGCATAAATTTGATTTAAACAATAGGTCTACATAATACTCACATATGCTGTTCATAGGGGACGTATTGTATTAGCCCTTCAGTTACAGCATGAAATATTATTTAAACCTTACTATTAACATTTTTACATAACATTTATTTATTTTATCTCACAATTCTGACTTTTTTTCTCGCAAATGCAAGTTTATATCTCCTAATTCAAATTTTATAACTCGACTTAACTCAAAAATAGTGAGTTTGTCAATTCTGAGGGAAAAAAGCCAGAAGAGCCGAGGGGAAAAAAGAGAATGACGAGTTGTTTTTCCTTATTAGAATTGTGAGATATAATCTCGGAATTGCGAGAAAAAAGTCAGAATTTTGAAATATAAAATCAAATTTATCTTTTTTTATTCTTTTATTCCATGGCTCCATAGACTGCCACTTGAAAACCGTCATTTTCTGCCACCAGATAGGCTCTGCCCACAAAAAAACGTCATCCCTGTTTCAGATCTGTAAGACTATCGCACTCTCTAACGTCAATTTCGTTGAATAACAGTGCTTATCGCTGGGTGACAAGCTCTTGTAATATGCGGAGAACATTTTGAAAATGACATCTAATCAATATAATCTATAGTCTTTTTAAACCTAACTATTTTGTACCGTTTCCGTGTAATTCTCTAGCCGTAAAGGCTATCTCTCCCGGGTTTTCTGCAACCATGATGCGCGCGCATCCTGAATGTTTACAAACCTATAATTGGTCTATTCTCTCAGCTCTAACTCTCCACATGTATCAATCTCCACCTGTCTGACAGTTCCTTTTATTCTGTCCCTGAAGAGGAGACGACCTTGACTCTTATGTCTCTTGGTGTGTGAAGCCAACAATGAGCCAGTAATTTTCTCAATATTATTCAGTTTGTACTGTTTCCCCTCTCGACATTTCAGTATATCTCTGTCTCTCCCTTTGTGTCTCTTTCCAATTTTCATATTCTCAGGATTTTATTACCCGTACAAACTTTTATGAAATGCTCAAATGTTTGTCTCAGACCCTGGGAATAGGGGCACAGGGACGAGGTAGAGTGCTCATCTCTTCTGAGTTAATTGTTTCCAGAACAGTGCTTGCGTGAACTAATTTCTCAGCCTCAGGCACAGATGAGCTCGAGGGGCTTCTGCTTCCTGTTTCTGTTCACCTGTGCAGGACCTGTGTCAGCTCACAGACAGACCTGAGTAATAAATCTGCACTTCATAAAAGACTATATAGGCTCTAGTTATAAACCTGTCAGTCACATTTCTGTCAATATTTGCATTAGCAGTCGAGTTTAATGTTCTTCTTCTTTTGTTATCTAAGTACATATTGTTATAGGATGTTATAGGTGTACTTTTTAGGGATGCACGATCCGATACTCAGTATCCGTATCGGCTCTGATACTGCCATTTTCTGTCGGATTGGGTATCGGACAAGACTGATCCAAATCTGATATTGTGCGTATACTATTCTGTGTTATTATTAAGCCCCACGAAAGACACAAAAACATTATAAAGCACCATAAAATTTATCTTGCTGGAGTTTAGTGTTGTTTCTAAAGCATATTCTACCGGGTGTCTGTTAGATTACAACACTGGAGTAGAGAGCACTATGAACTGTTTTTCACGTGCACAGTAACTGAAATGTAAAACTGTTAAAAGAAAAGACTCTATCACACATATAATACACTACGCATCAATATTTCTTCCCTTTGTGCTTTGAACTTTTCTATGCCACATTGCTTCAAGCGCATCATTCTGTGCACGGGATGTGCATAAGCGCTTTGTGCCGGTCTGTATTGGAGCCTTTCATGTTATAATACTTTTGCGCAATGAAAGATTGTTAATAGCCTTTCTTGTTCTGTTCTGTCCTATCTATCATATGTTGCTGCCTCATTACTGTGCTATACATTTAAAAGAAATGTCTTTTAATTTTATAGTATATATTTATATATAAATAAATACATTTACTTGTTTTTCATAAATGTATTTTACAACAATACAAAGAGCAATGTGTAACATTTTTTTCATTTGTTATTTTTCTGTATAACGAAGTTGTCTATATTTAGTAGATTGTGTTTAACATACAAAACAGTGATGATCAGGTTAACACACAGAGGTATAGAAATTCTATATTGATTTAAAAAAAAAACTGTGCTGTATCAGATCGTTATTGGTATCAGCCGATACCGATACTTTTTGGTATCGGATCGGTTCTGAAAACAAATGGTATTGTGCATCCCAAGTACTTTTGTAATTGTAATTTGGCATATTCAACCTCTGAAATATCCAATTGATGCAGTTTTTTTTAGTTTATTATATTTTCATTACTATATAGCCTAATTATTTTATTTTTGTATTTTGTAACCACCCAAAACACCCTAGAATACCCTACCAACCCCATAACAAAAATCCTGAACACCATAGCAACATCCCATCACTAGGGATGCGCCGATCCGATATTCATATCGGGTATCGGCTGCGATAGTGCCATTTTTCTCGGATCGGGTATCGGTCAGAGAGGGCCGATCCAAATCCGAGATTTTTTTTTTTTTCCCGATTGTACGAATTATTCTGTGTTACTTCTGAAGCCATACGATAGCTTAATGTGAGCTACATATGAATATTTAAGTCCTTACATTAAAGTTCACACAAACTCTTT
>NW_015557098.1:91891-104909 GCF_001515605.1 Sinocyclocheilus anshuiensis | reverse complement strand
AATGAGGGAAAAAAACTTCACTGGTATCGGTATCGGCCAATACTGAACCCTAGGTATCGGAATCGGTATCGGAGGCGAAAAAGGCGGATCGGAGCATCCCTACCCATCACCCTACCAACCACCAAGAATATCCTACTGACCCCACAGCAGTAACACCAAAATAACCACCTAGAATACCTAGCAATGCCCTAGTTATTATCTTTATTATACTTTTTGTTGTAATTATTTTTTATTTACTCATTTAAACATATTTTGAGAGTACACAACTCCATGAACAAATAGAAGCTGACATTCAGTAAGTAGAAAGAAAATGGTACTATTTGTATTTTTGTAAATTGTATTTTTTTTTTTACGATTAAACAAGTTGGCTATGTTCATGCAGTCAATAGTTATGTATGTTTGGATGAATCCAATCCAATTTCAGATTCTGAAATTTCTGTTCACATGAACCCTAAACTTTTAGTTCATGTATTCCAAACAAAACCTCAACATAAGCGCAGTTGCCATGTTCAGAACCAGATAAAGCCAAAGTGAATGTTACCGGAGCTACTGCTAGTATAACTGTACTTTTTATCGTGATGACATATCATAAAAAGACAGCTGACATATACATCAAAAGAGCTTTTTTTTTAGCAAATATTTAGTAAGCATTCAGTCTCCATTTACCAGTTTGTAACATAAGACTTACTTAAACATACGCATGCTCATAAGACATAAAACGTTTGAAAACATACATATCACAGCACTCTGCATGTACACAAGGTAGGTTTGATTTTGACTGAGAAAACTGTCAAATTCAAGCATTTCTGTGCTTAAATTCTTTCCTATTGATCACATTATTTTAAGTGTGCACCACCCATTCCAATCCTATTGAAATTTCATTCAGATCAATTGATTGAGGTGTTTGTTTACATAAAGAATTTTCAGTCCCATTACTAATGAATTATTTGGTTGCATCTAAACTTAGCTAATGTTTGAGATATATTCAGTTTTTATACCAGGTGTGACTCTCAAATAGTATAGTATATTTAAAGGGTGACAAGAATGGATAAAATAACGTCTGCATAGACAGGCATCAGAGACAATCCTCTTCTCCAACTCATATAATAATGCATGTTACCACAGAGAAAGAAAACCATATACCTGTAGCAAATATCAAAACTAATTTTGTCTTCATGGATTTGATTCTTATTCTCAACTGTTTGGCATTTCCAAACACTGGTTCCAATCCTTTCCAAACTCCCCAGCCTCACAATATTTTTCATTTTTCATAATCTGAGAGAGGTTTGTAGCACTCACATTAGTGATAGACAGGAATGAAATTATGTAAGATGTACTGCATATCAATGACGTGATGACAGCAGGTCTATTCATAAAGCACATTATCAACTGAACTTACTCTCAAAAATCTCTCAAAAAACTGTGACTTTATATTTCAAGTAGTGAGTCTGATTATGATTCAAGTCTCTTTCATAATCGAACACAACCATACCCTTGTGAAAAAGACACTTTATCATACTTTTAAAAAGAGTACTTATTATGGAAATAACTTTAAAAGAAACTTAACTTTAAAAGAAATAAACTGAAAGCAATGTTTTCAGAAACCTAACTGCATGTCATAAATTAAAATGTATTATAGTTCAAATTTATATTAAATGCAATTAAGTAAACTTGCGAGTGTTTTTGACCCACTAAAAATGTATTATAGTTCAAATTTATATTAAATGCAATTAAGTAAACTTGCTAAGACTTGCTATGTAAGACTTTCATAATTAATTCTATTGTGTTTTTTAGATTGCTTCTATGGTGTTTTTGATTATATATTTTGTAATTACACATATTTTGTAATGATGAAGTAGTAATTTAGTACATTTAAATTTATTTACTTTAAATTTAATATCAAATAACAGTTAGCAGTTAACTATATGTGATGCTAACAGTTAACACATTACAGAATTATAATCAAATACTTTACATAAGCTTTAGTATGTTAAGTCAACACTTCAAAATAATTGTACTTTAAAGCATTACAAAAGATTATTAAAACATAATGATTTAAAATGTACTTTAAAATTTTAATTTTAATTTGACGCTAACAGTTAACACATTACAGAATTATAATCAAATACTTTACATAAGCTTTAGTATGTTAAGTCAACACTTCAAAATAATTGTACTTTAAAGCATTACAAAAGATTATTAAAACATGATTTAAAATGTACTTTAAGATTTTAATTTGACATTATTACAAAGTGCATGAAAGTGTACTCTCTTCAAATGGCCTTTTACTTCATTAATACTATATTCTCTGCTTTTACGTTTTTAAAAATCAAGTGTAGCGTTAGTTCTGGCAGGTCACGTTAGTCAAGCTCGCATCAGCTGACTCTCAGCTGATCCCCATCTACCTATAGGAATACGACACCTATCTAAGTATTCATATATAAGGTCCCGCAGTAGTATCAGCAGTTTTCGCGTTGCTCAATAGCTAATTACCCTTCTCCATCCCCAACTCATCTGTCAGTCAGGATTCAGCCTTCTGATTCTCCTTTGAATCAGACTAATTCTAAAATGTGTACATAACATTATTGAACTTTAACGATATCTGCAATACATTTATGTTGGTTCTGTTCTGTTTACCCTGGGGGGGTTATCGCTGCTCTCCCTGCTCTCATCCATGCTAGGCTGCATGGATGCGCAGGGAGTTCTTGCCCAGAACGGAACCATACCGCCAATCCAAACTGTATGCTAATTGTCAATCATCTTTGACGATAGTGGTCCTGACAGAAATATATTTTTAAGTTTCAAACACTCCAATTGTGCATTCAGTACAATTAAGCACACTTCTTTTTCACAAGGGTATTTCTCCAAATGGGACTGGCAACTGTATTATGCTGCTGTGGGAACATAGTTGTACTACAATAAATGACAACATGAAACAAGTCCAAGCCGAAGACAATGAGATGAGCTTCTTCAAACCAATGACAGCCAGATAATGTGAGCAAGAGCTTTTACATTTGACAAATGTGACATTTAACACCAGCCTTTCATTCCTCCTTGACCTCCCGTCCCCACCCCACCGCATGTTACACTTACCACGGGCTTTCTGGCTGATGTCCCGGAGAAGCACTTCATAACGGATGGGTTCATCATCTTCATTAAACACCATGTCATCTGCTGTGATGTTGTCATCTCGCATCTGTGTGTACGGCCCCTCCACGGCAAAGTAGCACGGCCGGTCGTCGTTCTTATTATCGCTAAACATGAGCATGGCATGTTTGTGCCAACCGAAATGCCGGTGCATCCTGACCACAAACTCGCCCAGCTTCTTGTGCGTGGGGCCGATGTTGGTGATGGAAGAGTACAAATTGAAACCCAGTGCTCTCGCCCCACCTGTGATCATCGGAACCTCCCAATGTGTGGTGAAACGGGCCACAGGTGAGGAAGAGTAGTCACAACCCGGCCCGATGAAAGCCCAGGGGTTATATGAGAACTTCAGGTCCACGGCCACGAGAGGAGCCACTGAATCCGAACACACTCCTTCCTTGTTTTCGCTGCTGTTGAAGACCAGCTGTAGATGGTAGCCTGGCAGCAGGTTGGGGTCAGAGTTCACCTTGTCCAGGGCCCAGTGCAAGGCAGGGCCAACCCGGGGCCATGCCCAGGGGTACTCTGTGTTGTGTAGAGGCAGGATGACTGCCAGGGTGATGTTCTGTTGAGGCGGATGGGGATGGAGTGACTGAGGCTGCTTTTGAGCAAGCGGCTCCAGTTCAACCACTCCAAATGACACACCGCTCAGCAGAACTAGAAGAGTGAGCCTCAGCGGCCCCATCCGGAACACTTCCATTCTCAAAATGGATGGGAAGGACTAAGACTCTGAAAACATCAAAACAGAGACACACTTGAGACATACTTTTAGCAGAACTGAAAATGCCCACCATTCACAGTTATTGTCGACAGAAATGAAACAAGAAAATAAACTGTATACAGCTAAAAATGGCTACAACAATAAGCAGTGTTAGAGTTTCTTCAGTGCAAAAGATTCTTCAGATAATTAAAAAGTTATTCACACTAAGAAAAAGTTGTTCTCTTGAGAAATGAGAGTTGCATGATAGCATAACTGAGAAGACTACGCTGTGTAATAGTAAACGCATATGACGCGTTCTGGCGTTCAACAACATTTACCAGTGTAGTCGACGGGGACTCAAGAGCGCGCTCTCACTTCAACCTAATATATTAAAACACACCTTTGATATAAAACATAATTTTCAACAGTCAAAAACAATAAAATTAGTTTAAATAATATTTTACCACAGATTAGGTCGTCATTTGGTGTCATAATCCCTCTGTAATCCTTGCCTTCCTCTGTAAATTAAAATCCGTGTCTCTCGGAGAAAACGCGTCGATTTTTACAGCTCAAACCGACTCATCCAACTTACAGGAGTGAAGCTTTAGTATCTTGTCCCTCTCCACAGAAACCAGCATGATTTCTCAAGCTCACTTCTTTCTCCGAACGTGCTGAGGAAACGGGATTCGTAAAGAGGAAATCTTTCCCTTTCCTGGTGCGCATGTGAATTTCTTGGAAACTTTGTTAATGAGTATCGAGGCTTCTTTAGTTAAAAATTATTGAACGTGTCCTCTTCTCCTTGCTGTTTTCCCCACTGGAGAAGATGGGCAAATCTCAGCGGGTGTGGATTTGATTCAGTATGCGCGCGATGGCACAACAAAAGTGAAATCAACGTAAAAATTACGTTCACGTTTGCATCTACAAAACTCGAATCTTCATGAGGCAAAACGCAAAGATTTTATCAAATAACATGAAACGTGTGAGTTTATTGTGAGGCACAGTCTGTGTTTGAAGGCTTTTCTCCCCTAAGGCTCATCCACTGAGTGTTGGGTCAGTCAAAGCGACGTGAAGCTCAAGGTGGGAGGAGGAGTGAACTGAGAGAGGGAATGACACAGTGTGCGAGTCTAAGTGCAGGCGGGAGAGGAGGAGGAGGAGGAGGAGGAGGAGGAGAAAGAGAGGTGTAGAAAGAATGTTTACAGCACTGTTGCGCAGCCATGTGGCATCATTACCCCATTCTGTCATCAGAACCTCAGATAGATAGATAGATAGACAGATAGATAGATAGATAAAACGTTAGAACATTCATTCTTAATTTTTATTTTTATTTTTTTTTGTTTTGTTTTAACCCCAATATTTAATAAATGGCTACAACCATATACTTTTATGGTCATATATATATTGTGTGTGTGTGTGTGTGTGTGTTTTAAATGAATACTGACTGATTAGGACATTTGTGGCTCAGTAATTGTGAATTAATCATTTGTTTAGGAATTACATTGCTGCTTGACATATGTTTGTTGTAGCTACAAGATCACTGTGCCCTACACAGGATGAGCAGCCACTTTATCATTGTGTAACAATAACTTGACCTCTTGCATGGCAATACACAGGAAAAACAGTTCGCTGGATAGATGAGAAAGCAAGACTTGTCGTGTTGTCCCTGCCACTGTGCTAGTGTTTGGTGAGAGGCGAGGTGAGGTGGGGTCCCTTTTGACCTCCGGCATTTTAATCACATGCCTTTCTTCCTCCTCATTGTTCCAGATTTTTCGCCCACTTCCTCCCAATTAAAACATGCTATTTTTGTGTAGTCCGTTGCACTTTTATTGGCTTTTCCGTCCTTTCCTCTGCTCTGTTCTCTTCTTCATTTGGCCTTCTGCGGGAGCGTCTCATCTTGCACGTCCTCAGCAGTACTCACCCTGACAAACAACTTCCAGATCAATAAAGCACAGGGAGGACTTCAGCTGCTGGCTTCCCGTACACAGAGTGAAACCGGGAAAGACATGCTGCGCACCAGGCCAGCACCTCCCGGTTATGGCTGGTCATAAAAAAGAAGCATAGGGAGGGCTGGACAGCTGATCAATTGTGAGCTACTTTCACTTTCCCCGCCTCCAGGAGGGCCGATTTGTTACTTTTAAACTTCTGCCACCGTCCTTGTGACATAGCCGACCAAATGCCCTTCCATTCATTCTCTGATTGCCCATGCTTCTGATCCGGACCCCCCTCGCACCTTTGACCTCATCCGGTCAACCACACACACATACCAGTGGCTAGAGTTTCCAAAACAGGATATGTTGCACCCTTACTCATTCGGTCATTCGCTCTTTCTCTGACAATGCTCGATTACTACCATGCTACTCTTGCTATTTCTGCAATATATATGTGCAGTATAAAATTCCCTTATGCTTGTAATACCTGTGCCTATTACCAAAATGTATAGTACATCAGAGCACACTTACTTCACGAAAGAACCGGAAGTTGCATTTGTGGCTATAGATTAAATTGTTTATTATTTTTTTTAAAGGCATTTTTATTTTATTTTTTTCCCCCAGAGATGAACAGTTGATGTCACTTGGTACATAATAAAATGATAACATATGTATCATGTCTCATCTCATGGGTGAAAAACGTCAGAAATTCTGGTAAAATAATAAGCTATTTTATATATGATTTAATGTTTTACTAGACAGACAGACAGACAGACAGATAGATAGATAGATAGATCTCCACAAATTACGAAGGTGGCCGTTTTTGCTTTCAAAACAGTAATTTTCGTCTAAAAGGTGAGCAGTTTACATCTCTTTTTTCAAATGTTTATGCATAATGCATTAGCTTTCACATACTAAATGTAAAAATTAGTAGGCAGTGTGCAGTATATACTGCACAGTACGCATTAGTCCATTTAGAACACAGCCTCTCTCTTTTTAGCATTTCCAGGGTTGTTATTACAGGTAACCTCCTCTCATCTCTTCCCTCTCCTCCCCCTTTCCTACGTTCTTCTGTATTACTCACTCAAACTTAGAGGAGTTCAACCTCCAATAAATCCTCCACATTCAAAGTTCTCTTCTTTGTTACAAACAAACACAAGTGAGCTTTACCAGTGACGTATACAATCACTATATGGTAAAAACGGAACAGCCTACACACATTCCTTTGCGCGCAAAAATACGCACAAACTGTTCTTGCTTGTTTTGTTTTGGTCTGAATTCTTCCATGGCCTAATGAAACTGCTTCCTCCCTCTGTTTCCAGGATGTTTGATGTTTGGAGTGATCTCTCATCCTTTTTTGTGCTCTTTGGTCACTGGCTTCTAAACCTCACGACGCGGCGAGAAGAGGTCAGGAATCACGGTGCGGAAATGAACAAGGAGGACGTGCCTTTGTGTGAGAGTGTGTCAAGTGTCTTGATCTTAATAGCTGTGTAAACATTTCATTCACATCTAATCTCTCATCTGGATCAAAATGTGGTCTGCTGCATTACCTCAGCACGAATAAGTCAGGCCCATAATGACGCTTTGCATCTGCTCAGTAGTGACTTCCTGCGCGTGTACGTGGGAGGAAACTCTCGACTCCCTCTCCCTTTTCCTCAAAGCACCTTTAAGTCCATTTATTGAAAAAAAAAAAAGATTTTTCTGTGGAATAACATCCTTTCTGATCGTCAGGTTATTTTACACTACAGATCTGGTGTTAGGTTGGTTAACTGCCGCTTTCACACATGGTTATTTTGCTGCTTTGGTACAAAATCATTAGGCAGAAGTGGTGCAAGTGTACTTTGGGAAGAGATGTCAGCAGCTCTTGGTATAGTCTGAATCACAGTACACACACAAAAATAACCTGTGGCCTCTCTTACAGCACAAGTCCTACTCATACTCAAGATTACCATGGCAACCAGTATCGGCTAGTTGCCTTGTTACAAACCAGAAGTGATCTGAATTGTAGATAAACTCTAAACATGCCTTACTGTCACACTAGATTATCACATTTTCTGAAGGCACTTGCATATTGCTGATACGATGCTAAGGTATTGTGGATGGTTGCCAGGGTGTTGCTATGCAGTTGCTACGGTGGTTAACCCCCAAATCTCTATGATATTCTGGTCTTCTAGACATGACTCAGATCCCTCCTTCAATGTAAGTCTTGAAGAACATTGCATTTTCAAGAATTTTGTGTAAGGGCATGGAAATTTTGCATCAGATTCAAGCTTTTCATGTGAACTTGACACCTTGACCAACAGAAGGCTGCTTGGTTTAAAAGTGATTTCTGTGTGAGTAGTACTTTGTGCATCACTACACTATTGACAGTGGACAATGGACCTTTTTGTCATAAAAAACATGCTAATGTGACTGTGCCTTAATGCAGTGGTTCCCAATCCAGGTCCTGGAGTATCCCCAACTCTACACACTTTGCATGTCTCCCTGATAAAACACATTGATTCAACTCATCAGCTCATTTGTAGGGACTTCAAGACCTGAAATGGTTGTGCCAGTTGAGAGAGACATCTAAAGTAAGTACTGTTGGAGGTACTCCAGGACCAGGTTTGGAAACCACTGGCTTAAGGGATTTTATCGTCCACCAGGCAAAAACGTAAGTCTGATTGCTTAAAAACTCTTCTTAATATGCAACACAATATGAAGTATCATCCATGTCAATAGCACTAACTTTTATGGGTTTCATTAAATAATTTTGTATTATCTTGTAAAGAGTAAATATGGCAGTTTTAAATATGGCAAAATGTTGATTATAGTATAATGTTCCTGCAATAAAAAGATTAAGTGCAGTCTGAATGATCAATGTGAGATTTTAAATTCAGACCAGACTACTACTGTCTTCACTTTAGGTTTCATTTTCAGAATTTCTTGTTATTTAGCTTCAGGAAACCATGATTCAATGAATTGTGGCTTTGTCTTCAGAATATCCACTTAATCTGATACGAGTTAACTACATGATCATGTGACAGATAACCTTGGTCTAACCTCATTTGGAGAAAGAACATGTACAAAGCCAGTTCAAGTTAAATAAGTATGGATTTCTGTGAAACAAAAACTACCACTGAATATGAAATTTGTTAAGGACATGGTCACCAATTGCTAGGCTCAATTTTTAAAAGGTGTAAACCAACTGATAGTTGACAGCTCCATTTTGCTGTACATAACCTCAATGACCCAAAAGCCTTCTCTATTAGTGAAAATACCGGAAGGCAAGTAAGCTATAGCTTCCTCATCAGGGAGAATGTCTGACTACTATTTTACCATCATTTTATCAGCCCTGAGGAGCTGCTGGATATGGGTGGTCATCATCCATGCAACTGTTAGCTGATGTCAAAAATTATCCTGGAAATCTCTATTCTGCACACCTGCATGAGGCACACTGCAAGAATAGTATCATAGCTCATAACCACAAAATCTAGCACAATTTATCTCTGGTTTTACCCAGATGTGTGCAATTAATCTGTATTTGCTGGGTCTATAGGTACATCATAAGAGGATTTATAAGAGACAAATAATGTAGAAAAGGGACTAACATTTCACAATGAATCAATTGAGAATACATCATCCACGTGCAGCTCGATTTCTGTGGATATGCAGACTTGTCCATACACTGTTGTCCATTCATGAATGATTAAAGTGCTCAAATCAATAAAGTATAGTTTGAAACGCTTGTACACTCAACTGTGTGCTAGATGGAGCAGAACATGTAAAATAAACTACACCAAGGCCTTTGCAGTTCAGGCCTTTATTAATTACAGGCAGTTAATCTCTGCTACAGTGAGATATATATACATTTTAGCTAAAGTTGCTAGCTAATGAGGCTTTGAGACCTACAAAGCCCCTAAAGCAGGGGTGCCAATACCTGCTCCTGGAAGGTTTAGCTTCTTCTTTCCCCAACACTTTCCCGCAGAGTTTACACATCTGCTTGGAAGTTTCTAGTGATCTTGAAGACTTATTAGCTTGTTGAGGTGTTTCATTTAGGTTAGAGCTGAACTTTGCAGGACATTGGCCCTCCAGGAGCAGAAGTGGACACTATGTCCCTTAGACAACGGGTGTCCAATCCTGCTCCTTGAGGGCCACTGTCCAGCAGAGTTCAGCTTCTAACCCAAATTAAACCCACCTAAACCAGCTATTCAGGATAACTAGGAACCTCCAAGCAGGTGTGTTGAAGCTAAACTCTGCAGGAAAGTGGCCCTCCAAGAGCAGGATTGTACACCCTTGCTTTCGGGGGCTCCGTATAAACCAACCAATCTGAAACCCAAGCAGTTTGCCACCAATAATAATTTTGAAAATAAGCTGAAGGAGAACGGAAAAAGTAATGGCTAGCAAGCCACATGCAATCAGGGAGGATGTAATTTTACCTGCTGACAAAGCTATGGTCAGTGTTATGCTGGCAAAGAAAGCAGTTAACCAACTCTATTTGATTCCTCAGTCTAATAATACAGTTTAGCACAGAATAGATGACAGAAAATGGGTTACGTCTGACTGTGATGGCAAAATCAAGGATAAGTTTTCTTTTGCAAACCTTTAACAACTAATACAACAGTTTGTGGTTTCCAGCAAAGATGAGGCTCTGATACACACGTCGCCAAGGATTGGTCGCAAAGGAAATGTCTGTGTTGGATTGAGTTGTCGGAAAGATGAACTATATCAAGTGTCACCTTTACAAACACTCCGGTTTTCATCTTTATACAAGGATATAGCGTGAACAACGCCAGCTTCCATTACACACAGAAGTGCAATAATTCTCTTATGGAAAAGTTCTCACTCATCTGTTTCATTTGCATTATGAGGTGAGAACAATTTTCATGGATTCATAGTTCAACCTTGTAGACCAACTGTATGATTTCAGCAGGCTCAGCAAATCGCTCTATACTTGGCTGACATTTTCAGGTACTTAAATGGTCTGGCCACCAAGACAAAAGGCAAAGGCCAACAATGACTCCTTTAAAACTGTCTGAAGTTTGGCCAAAAAAAATAGAAGTAGCTTCTTTCTGCTGTAGGCCAACTTTGAAAATTTGAAAATTCAGCTGCAGAACTTCTTCACTGGTCTGTATCTCTGCACAGCGGGATAAAGAATCAATTTGCTTGCTGCAGTGACAATGTCATTTTGGGTATCATTTCCAGATAACCAAGGCTTTACGAAATTCTTCGATATGATGGTAAAAGCAGCCTCTGTGAAATGTTTAGGTGGTTGCTAGAGTGACGTCTTCATCTGGCAAAAAAAAAAGATTTCTGTTCATTTAATAGTAACTGTCAGTTCCACTCTGCCTGTCCTTGCTATTTGCCAACCCTACCTTCAGACATCATTATTCCCACAAGAGTCACCATGACAGAAAAAGGCCCAGCTGCTCATTTGTGGAACTTGGAACTGAACTCCTTTTTTATGTGAAGACTCATTCACTCCACTCAGTCTAGAACTACTGAGACAAATATTATAAAATTAAAACTGAATTAAAAATACAATTAAAAAACAAAAACAAAACTGTGATATTTAGTGTCTTTCACTATGTAAATACAATGCTAAAAAAAAAATAAGGGAACACTTAAATCACACATTGGATCTTGATGAAGGGAAATCTTGACTTACTGTATATGCACTCCTAACAACGTCTAGGCATGCTCCTGATAAGATAGTGGATGGTCTCCTGGGGATCTCCTTCCAGACCTGGATCAGGGCATCAGTAATCTCCTGGACAGTCTGTGGTGCTGCTTGCCAGCTACTCTGATACAAAACAACTTGTCCTCATTTGTAAGTCACTTTGGATAAAAGTGTCTGCTAAATGTAACTGGATTCAGGTCTGAGGAGCATGAGTGGAGCATCAATGCCTCTGTCATCCAGAAACTGCCTAAACACTCCGGCCCACATGAGCAGGCCCGGATTATGAAAAATTATTTATTAATAAATAACGGACGAAAACAAATGATATTTTTGAATACTTAAAATGCATTTAAAATTATTAATATTCCATTATATTGCAGGCTCTTAATTATTGAATTAATATTTTTCTGTAATTAAAGTTTATTTGAACTATTAAATTCTCCTTTGTATGCCTAATAAATACATTAACACCAGATATATGAAGTCAAAGCAAACAGGTTTCCAGAAGCAGCAACAACTTTTGAGCATATACAGCTCCCTTAAGGAGTTTATTTTAAATAGTTTTATTATTAGAAGGTCTTTCTGGTCCTATAGAAGAGGAGAATCATCAGGGCTGGACTGGTGCTAAAATTCATCTGGCCCACACAGTCCCCCATAAATGTCTTGCTGGGGTTAGGGCAATTGGAATAAATAAATTATTTATTAATAAATAACGGACGAAAACAAATGATATTTTTGAATACTTAAAATGCATTTAAAATTATTAATATTCCATTATATTGCAGGCTCTTAATTATTGAATTAATATTTTTCTGTAATTAAAGTTTATTTGAACTATTAAATTCTCCTTTGTATGCCTTAATGAAAAGCTAATTCTTGAATCCAGAGTTAACCGTATAGTATTAGTAAACCTTTATAAAAGTGACCCAATATTTAATAGGCTATAATTAGCTTATAATAATTTTCGTGACAATAATAATAATTATCATTAATGCCATATTTCTACAGTGTCAGTAACTGCATGTTAAATAGCCTAGGTGTGGTGCTGTGGATTAAATTGCTTATTTACAGTTTTGTACAGTTTACATGGTCGGTGCTATTCAATCTGGTTTCCTCTAGCTTCATTACAGAGACTTTACTGTTCAAATATAAGTGTCGTGTGTGGAATTCAAATGGGCAAGCGCTGCTTATTATCACTTCAATAGTGTGGTGAAAGGGTCGAGCTACAGTCGTTGTTAGTGCTGTGCGGGCGCGAGACACCGGTCCGGTGCGGTCCAGCTGTTCTCTTGCGCTGCGCGGTTTAATCAGGTAACTTAGCGCCATTTCATCACTTGGCTTTTAGTGTTTGTTTCCCATGCGCTACAGTAAAGTAGAGGCGATTAAAAGATACCCGTAACTCTAGTGTAAACGAGTACAAAGACATTTTTTATCGCTCATATCTTTTGGACTGAAATAGCGCAGACACTAATATGTGGGGGCGTGGTGGGATTTCGACAATCGGCACACCGGGAAAAGCTCGGGTGCTCCCGATGGCCAATCCGTTCTAGGTCTACTTTTCCTTTCCTCCACAGCACAGCCAATCACATCGGTCCC
>NW_015557098.1:85084-89144 GCF_001515605.1 Sinocyclocheilus anshuiensis | reverse complement strand
GGCTGCAATATAACAAAGAGTGAAAAATTTAAGGGGGTCTGAATACTTTCCGTACCCACTGTATATAGCTTATTTACAGTTTTGTACAGTTTACCTCCACACTTTAGTTTACATGGTCGGTGCTATTCAATCTGGTTTCTGCTAGCTTCACCACAGAGACTTTACTGTTCAAATATAAGTGTCATGTGTGTGTCAAATTCAAATGGGCAAACTGCTTATTATCACCTCAATAGAGCGGCGAAAGTGTTGAGCTACAGTCGCGGGCGGCAGACACCGGTCCGGTGTGGTCCAGCTGTTCTTTTGCGCTGCGCGGTTTAATCAGGTAACGTAGTGCCGTTTCATCACTTGGTTTTTAGTGTTTGTTTCCCATTCGCTACAGTAAAGCCAAGGCAATTAAAAGATAGCCGCAACTCTAGTGTAAATGAGTACAAAGACATTTTTATCGCTCATAACTTTTGGACTAAACTAGCACAGACACTAATATGTGGGGGCGTGGTTGGATTTCTGCAATTGGCAGACCGGGAAAAGTTTGGGTGCTCCCGATGGCCAATCAATTCTAGGTCTACTTTTCCTTTCCTCCACAGCCAATCACGTCGGGCCCCCTCAATCCACGGGCCCTGGGGCTTCAGCCCTGCCTAGCCCTTATGTTAATCCGGCCCTGCACATGAGACAGCAATAAAAGTCATTAAAGTCATTCTAAAACCATGGTGGAGATTTTCTACAGAATGACACGCCATATGATGGATATTAAAAAATAATATGAAATAGGAATAACATGTGGCTAAGTAAATGATTGCATAAATGCTGCTGCAAGCAAGTACAGGAACTTGCTACTGCCAATACATAAGCTGATATGGTGCTGTGAGTATTTAAGACATACTGCTGATGCACAAATAGCATATAAAATAACCCGTCGCAGATCTATACAGGTGGAGCTGGGGAAGATGGAGGTTTTCAGAGGAATTCTGAAAGCGTGCTGCAATGCTCAAGCGAATGCTGATCAGCCATTTAAATGTAAAGCATCAAGCTCATTGGCTGTGTATGCAACATGAACCAATCAGCTTGTGACAAGTCTTTTAATGCTAAGAATATCATCAGTTACGTTACGGACCCATCAGCCTCTAGAGTTTCATGACAGAACTTGGTATATGTGTATATATATATATATATATATATACACACAGTATATATATATTCAGTATATATGCTATATATACACATAAATCTCATTTATACTATAAATACACATAAGAACATATAAGGTCAATTTGAAAGTCATACTTTCTCTTTGTTACCTTGTTACCCTTCAGAGTGATTTTTATTAGCTTTCAGCCGATGGCAGTAAATGTTTATTAGACAGCCTGACTAGACAACGCAGCACACACAGACAAACACACAGGCGCATTGTAATTACTTGATTGCTTAGTGTGATTCCTAGCATGTGGTTCTAGTTAAGATCCATCTGTCTTTGTGCATGTATTTTGATTTAGATTTTATCTGGGCTCATTTTATACCCCAAAATAATAAAAGCCTGTCCATGCATATGAGAGGCTCTAGTT
The DNA here is from genome assembly GCF_001515605.1 of Sinocyclocheilus anshuiensis. Lineage (NCBI taxonomy): Eukaryota > Metazoa > Chordata > Actinopteri > Cypriniformes > Cyprinidae > Sinocyclocheilus > Sinocyclocheilus anshuiensis. The sequence goes on along the minus strand of NW_015557098.1, from coordinate 87,585 downwards.
AGTGGCGGTTGCTAAGGCAAGCATTGTTATTATTATCCCTCATACTTAGAGAGAGGGTTTTAAATAAATGTACCTGTAAGCACTCTTTTTGCTACAGTCATGATACTTCAAATCATACGGCTTGTTTGACGAGATGTGTGCCATTACTTTTTTGGACTTTTCTGGGTTGGATGTTTGCTTGGCGTATGATAAAAATATCCTATGTATACTGGAGGATTTGAGTCATATCTAGAGACCAAAATATCACAGAGACTTGGAGGTAGGCTCTTTTGACTTGCAACCACTCAGAACACCCTATAGCATCCGCATAGAAACTTACTAAAAACCACATTTAGACACATTATCCACCATGTAGCAACACCCTAGAATCGTTGCATAACATTTTTTACAGGCAGAATGTAAAAAATCTAGTCTTGAACATGCTGTAGTCCAGTTACTCTCAAACATTCAAGGCAACCCTCTACGCACACCTTGGCAATACAATCGCCATTGGCTAATTTATGTCCTCATTTGTCACAAAAACGCGCACACACACACACGCGTTTACTTAGCAGGGGACATTACATAGACTTCGATTTGTTTTTATATACAGATACTTTTTAACCTAAACCCACCCCTACCCCTCCCTGACATGGCTGCATCAACACTACTGCTGTTCCTGAAACCACGCCTTCTTCCTTTGCGTGCACATTTGGGCGACATTATGCTAATATTTCCACATATTTGAACAAGCGTGTTTGAACGAGCCATTTTAGGTAGGCGTGGTTGACTCTTCACTTTTATAAAGAATAAAATTTATAAATGATTTACATTACAAGCTTTTAGAATGTTCTACTTTTGATCGGCCCTTTGCACATCTGTGGAAGAAAAACACACTACACTACAGTAACATTTAGAAGTTTTGCAAGTCAATGCAAACACACTCTTTTTTTGCTGTTATATGTTAAAAATTCTCTCATATGTTAAAAGATCTTGAACTGCTCTGTCTGGTTTCAATATACTGGCATCATGCACAAAACTGAATGCTGAGCAGTGTTTGTGGAAAGCAGACTGCTTCAGGAAATAAAGCTAAAGGAATTGAAGCTCACAGACTGTAAGGACTATAATAGCTCACCTCTTATACACACGTGTACTCTTTTTAGGCACTTGTAGATGTATCAGCATGGTGATACCAGTGGGTACCTGAAAGAGAACATTACATTTGTAATCAGACATTATAAACCATGAAAAATTACAGTTTGAATAACATACTTTTCTGATTTTTTTATAGTGAAAATTTCCAGGAATGTGCTGGAAAACACTTGAGGGCACATGAGAAAAACAATGCTGTTTTCTGTATATTGTTTATAGAATCTACAGATCTACAGGTAAGTACTGATGGAAGTAGAAGGAAATCTGATGATGAATGAGAATAACAGAATGCATAAGATTGGCAGAATTATTGGTTTTGTAGTCAATTACACACAATCATAGACTGTCAAAAGCAAAAAGCTTTCCACAGTACATATAGAGCTGAGCTGCCTCTTCACTAACATCTACAGCATCCTTTTTACTCCTATCTGAAAATGACTTGCTTTCATTATCTACAATCACAGCTTGTCATGTGGACACTCTGATGTAGCTATATGACCTAAACACAACTGCTGTACAGAGCAACTGCTGTACAGAGACTCATTTTATTTTAGGTTAATTTGCTGTGATTACATGGGCTGTGCTTCAGTGAGTGTGGTGGGACCTGCGTGGTTCATAAATGAAATTGTCTGGAAGATGATATAATAACTTTAGCTCTCTCTTCCAAGCACTTTTGCAGTTAAAGGACATGTCAAACAATACCCATAATCTCAACTTCAAATCACAACCAGTCCAGTTATTTTACAACTAGCAACATCTTTTTTTTAGTCTAAGTTCCAAAATAAATTCCACTTACACCTCGAAGCTAAATCATGTCTTTTCCAGTTTTCTTTCACATTGAAATGCAGAAGAAAAGACATCTCATAGACATCTCACATCTCGAAAAAAAAAAAAAAAATTAGTTGTGGTTATCATGGTTTTTGACACATGTTATCTTGTATTCTGAAAAATAAGTTTATATGATGACTGATTTAATACATTTTTTTATTTTACATTAAAGGGGTCATATGATGCGATTTCAATTTTTCCTTTCTGTTTGGAGTGTTACAAGCTCTTGGTGCATAAAGAAGATCTGTAAAGTTGCAAAGACTAAAGTCTCAAATCCAAAGAGATATTCTTTATAGTTAAGAGTCAGCCACGCCTACCTAAAACGGCTCGTTCTAACACGCCCCCACATGTCTACGTCACTATGTGGGAAGATTTGCATAATGCCGCCCAAATGTTCACGCAAAGAAAGAAGGCGTAACTTTTATTCTCACTGTAGTATTGTTGTTGCCGCTGCCGCCATTTCGTGAAGACGCTGTTTCATTGTGAAAGCGAAACTACTTTGTTTGGTCTTCCAAAAGAGGACGATATCTGCTTCGTCATGC
>NW_015557098.1:79165-84913 GCF_001515605.1 Sinocyclocheilus anshuiensis | reverse complement strand
GGCGGCCGGCGGGCGTGCGGCAACCACATGTGACGACCCCGGGCTGGACTCCGCTTCGTCCACGGTGAAAGCCAACCGGCGATCGACAGCGCGAAGTTGTTGTATTTCCTCAGCAAACAGCACGGATCAGCTCCAGGCATGACGAAGTGGATATCGTCCTCTTTTGGAAGGCCAAACAAAGTAGTTTCGCTTTCACAACGAAACACACAGTGCCTTCACGACATGGCGGCGGTGGCAACAACAATACTACAGCGAGAATAAAAGTTACGCCTTCTTTCTTTACGTGAACATTTGGACTTCGTTATGCAAATCTTCCCACATCGTGACTTAGATATGCGGGGGCGTGTTAGAACGAGCAGTTTTAGGAGGGCGTGGTTGACTCTTAACTTTTATAAAGAATATCTCTTTGGATTTGAGACTTTAGTCTTTGCAACTTTACAGATCTTCTTTATGCACCAAGAGCTTGTAACACTCCAAAGAGAAAGCAAAAATTGAAATCGCATCATATGACCCCTTTAAAGCCATTTTGTAACTCGAATGTGCACTGCTTCCGGTTTCATCCACTTCCAGTTTATTTCTCCTGTACAAAATAGTCCGTTATGCTACTTAATATTGCAAACGGGTATTTGTTATTTTTATGTATTATCACAATCATAAACACGCTGTTTGTTGCGTAAATAGTTTTACCATTTACTGCACTTTGTTATTTTTCTAGTTATTTACTCACCTAATTAATCAGAAGTCTTGCACATTTATTGGAACTGCCGGCTAACAAAATTGCACTAAATTAACATGTGAAATTAACAGCCCTAGATTATTTATATTGTTTTTACCAGTGACAGTTTGAACGTCTTTGTTCTGAAAGGCGGTTAAATCGCTGGGTGCTGTCAATTCACTTCCGTTGGTTGTTTGTATCCAATGGACGGGATCACGTGAGCTCCACTGTCCGCGCTCCCTCTGGTCTATGTTGCTCATGTCGTCTCAAATATCTTACTATTATTTAAAAAGCCAATCCCTGTCAATTTGAGTTTTTATCTTAGTCAGTTTCAACTGCGACAAGTTACAAAACTGGTTCGTATTGCTGCAGCGTTGTGTTATGTAGCCCCGCCCACAGCGAAATCTCATTGGTCCAAAATCTCACTATCTCAAAATCGCATCTATAGGCTATATCTAGAGGTGGTATAATATGAGGAACAGAAAAGTCTCAACTTTGGCAAAATTGTTTGTAGCCTTACATAATTTTAAATTATAATAAATATAATTTTTGAATATGTTACATTGTTGACCCGTTTCTTCTGCCAACGATATAGTCTAAAACAGGGCTGCCCAAACTCGGTCCTGGAGGGCCGATGTCCTGAAGAGTTTAGTTCCAACCCCAATTAAACACACCTGAACCAGCTAATCAAGCTCTTACTAGGCATACTAGAAACTTGAAGGCAGGTGTGTTGAGGCAAGTTGGAGCTAAACTCTGCAGGACACTGGCCCTCCAGGACCGAGTTTGGGCACCCCTGGTCTAAAAGAAAACTCTGCTCTCACACTGAAGGCAAATGCACTTTAACAAAAATAATGAACTTTGGCTAAACGGGAGAGCATCTACTCAGCTACAGGAGTGTAATTGGACTGATCTGGTCTTGTAAACACTGCGGATAAGACCAGCATAAATGTCTGGTTAGAGGCTATTCAAGTCCAAGCAGGCAAATTTGATGTTTATGGAGCCTCTGCAGATCCCCTTTATTGAATCAAATGTTGTTTTTAGTGTCAACCCATCAGCAGAGAGAGAGAGAGAGCTCTATGGAGGTCACCAACAGAAGTTTAACCAGTTCTCTTTAAAAAGAGACTGGACCAGAAATACCTGCAATTAAGGTTAAAGTTGGTCATCAAACCTCTCTATCAAACAAATGATTTATTTAATAACAACTGTGGTTATGATATTTTTGTGGTTGCGAAACCACAGATGAATCAAACTGTGCTTTGTTTGTGGGGGTGTAGTGAAGATTCAGACAAAACATAGAGGCGATTAAGATTTTGGAGCATTGGCTCCTCCTGCTGTCTAACAGGAAACCAGCAATAATATACTATAATATTTCTGAAGTTATTCACATGAATTGTATTGCTCCATATGAAAAAGCAAGTGCTTTTTAATTCTCATGAGACATTTCAGAAGAAACATCTAAGACAAAATAGCAATAGTAATAATATATCAGTTTGAAATGGGTAAGCTTGATTCTGAGTAATGTACATTATTCATAAATAAAAATTACTAAATTATTTTTTTGAACCTTCAACATCACATTTGTTTTATTTATTTATTTATTTTTCTAATCACGTTAGTCAATTGTATACACACTCCTTCTAAATCAAAGTATTGGTAGACTGGAAGAACCAAATCGTTTTGAATCAGTGTGCAGAAATAGTGTTCACTGGGTTAGTAGATGAGGAAAGTCAGACTCTTGCTTGTACAGTAAAACAAGTGTCAGCATATATTATACATATTCACACCGTAATATCACATTCAGTATTAGAATAAGAGTCTTAGTGTCTCAGTGGCCAATTTCGACAGTAACATTATTTTTTGCCACTACAGGGCGCTGTAAGGCTGTGTGAATTGCCATCGAAACTCAGGACATGCACTTTAATGTAACGGATTTGCCCAGTTATGTTTATATAATATCTCTTTAAGAGTTAGAATCATGTTTTCATAGACAAAAAGAACCAGATCCACACAATAAATAAAGGATGAAACAGTACGCCGTTGACTTATCTTGACTGTCTGAGATCAAGCAAATTGTTTCTGTTTGCAGTATTGAAAATATGTTCATCATTGTAACTCAAATTCAACTGAATTTGGTAAGGTGCTGCTGTTACACACATTTACAGAGGTAAAGCACACCGACATGTCTTCCGAAACACTGCTACATATATTGGTACACTTCATTTTAATCTGAACGAGGCGCATGATCTGATTTGCAGTGTTTAGGCAGTGGCCTATACGCACAGGTCATGTGGGTCAAAGCTAATTTTGACCCACAGAATATATGCTATATACACATGCGGTGATGCATATAGTCTCCGATTCACAAAGAAAGGGGTGAATGAGAAGTAAAGATGTCTAAGATAATAATTTAGTCTGCAATGCATATAAACAATAATACGTTTAATACAGCTTGAATACAACATAATATCTGCTTATAATATCCGATCTTTACCATCGATCAAACCTGAATTCTCTAATGCCGGTTGACTCACAGAGACTTTTGCCCTCAGAGTTTTGTGCTCTGGGAGGGTCAGAGGTCACGTTTTATACAGCTTGTGTTCTATAACTTTTAACTTTCAGTTTATAATTTACCCAAGTAAATATATATTTACAGCTCAAGTCATTTTGTACTTATGTCAGTTTATTATGAATAAATATTTTGGTTTATTTCCATAAAATTATCAATTAAAAGAGAATATAATCAATGTATTTAATTCATTGGATTATGCAAAACTAAGCATCATTACATAGTTCTTTCATATCGAAGCATTGTATTAAATGTACAACAAATAAATAAATACATTTTATTTTAATTTAAGAAAGTTGAAATTTAATAACCCAATTTAAAAATGCAAAAAAGCATTTTTTTAAAAATCTAAAACTATTAAAAAAGTTGAATCAGAAATTGAAATAACATCAAATATAAATATTACATGAAAAACAAACTTATAAAAATGTTTAGAAATGTTGCCTTGACAATTACATTGAATTACTATAATGACTAAAATGGAAATAAAAAGAAATTAAAGCATTATTACATAGTTATTTCATGTCTAAACATTGTATTAAATTTCCAGCAAATAAATAAATACATTTTATTTTAATTGAAGAAAGTTTAAATTTAATAACCCAATTTAAAAATGTAAAAAAAGCATTTTTTTAAAAATCTAAAACTATTAAAAAAGTTGAATCAGAAATTGAAATAACAAAATATACTGTAAACATTACATGAAAAACAAACGTATAAAAATGTTTAGAAATGTTGCCTTGAGAATTACATTGAAATACTATAATGACTAAAATGGAAATAAAAAGAAATTAAAGTGAAATAAAAATATTTAAAGGAAACTAAATTAAAATGGAAACTGGAAAGTATCAAAATAAAAGATAATAAAAGATAATTAATAAACACTACAATACATAATACTAAACACTGCATGTGAATTCAGACATCTTAATCATTAATCGATGTTTTTAAAATTTACAAAAAAATTATTTTATTTATTTTCTTAAATAATAAATTAACTCATAAATTAATTATATTAATTATTACTTATTAATTATCATAAATTAAAATATTACGCTTTTGGGGAGTCACATCACATGAAATTTTGAAACCTTTGAAACTAGCTTTGCCTGTCATAAAAAGGTCAACATTTCTGATATTTGATGTGGTTTCATTTCTGACAGGTGGTTGCACAACATGACTTCAATTTGATAAAATGACTTCTTAAAATATATATTTTAACAAAACTTTAAGAATTAAGATATCCATTTTTAGGAAGTAATACTAAAAGATTATGCCAAGTTACTTTTCTTCATTATGATATCAAGACAGCTTTATCACACTGACATTTTTAACACGATGTTTGGTAAAATCTACCGAAACCTAAACGTTCTCTGACCTGCAGCTGTTCAGCACAGTTCTGGCAGCACACCATGTGACCGCAGGGGCAGAAGGTGGTGTCGATCTCTTCCTCGCAGCACAGCATGCACAGCAGCGCCTCCCGCAGTTTCTGCAGCTTCTCCTGCAGCAAGCGGCTCTGCTGGCAGCCCCTGCAGTCAAGCGCCCCCTCCTGGTCAGGGGACGGCGAGCGGGACGACAGAGTGCACTCCCCCGGCCTCGACATCATGTCCACGATACCGGCGTTGTACAGCGCGCGCCTGGCGTAGTCGTACACTTCCTTGGAGGTCCGCCGAATGTCGAATACATACTTCTTGCCCAGGTTGATGTTCTCATTGAGGAAAAGTGAAGCCAGGTGACCCTTGAAATCACGGCTGTATTGCATCATGACGGCGTTTGTTACCGTGTCGCACCTGCAGACAAAAACAAGAGTGATCGGTGAGCAAGACTGCATATTACACACTAGCACATTATCTGCTCGGCGTCTGCCACACAGAAGCTCAGACCATCCATTATCCATCAGAGATAATGGGCTACTGGAAAGGTGCTGTAGTTGTGAAAATGAAGGCAACATCCTTCATGCTTGTTAGAGTTCAAGGGTAGAGAGCAGCAGCTGTTACCTTTCAGTCGGTCACTCTCGACGTCACGTCGGATGACCGACGAATTGGGATCTCGCTTAGAGGGACCAATCTACTTCGAGTGTAAACTAAACGAGCCAATGCACATTGGCATGCGATTATTGCATCCAGCTGCTGCTGATCACAGCGTGAGTATAAGTAGGCAGCAGATGCAGCGCATATTCAGCTTTTCGCTTCGGAGCCGAGCGATTCTATCGTTTTGCTCCTGACCTTCTACAGTGGTGAAAAACTACAGTAAAGCACGCTCTTCGTGGGCTCTCGTGCTGGTGGTACGGCGCTTCAGCGGCGGTGGTTTTCCCGTGTCGAGTGGGTTGCACACAACAGGCTGCACTACCCCTGTGTGTGTTGCAGACTGCCATCTCCCCTGTGCGCTTCAGCACTCTAAAAGAGCAATTTCCATCTAAAAGAGCTTCACGGGTGGAACGTCTTTTTAAAGACGCGTCTTTTTAAAT
>NW_015557098.1:75492-77634 GCF_001515605.1 Sinocyclocheilus anshuiensis | reverse complement strand
TATGCGCTGCATCTGCTGCCTACTTATACTCACGCTGTGATCAGCAGCAGCTGGATGCAATAATCGCATGCCAATGTGCATTGGCTCGTTTAGTTTACACTCGAAGTAGATTGGTCCCTCTAAGCGAGATCCCAATTCGTCGGTCATCCGACGTGACGTCTCCGTTCCCTCCTTCAGGGACGAGGGTTACATACGTAACCGAGACGTTCTCCAACATCTTGGTAATAAAAGCTCTTATCGGGAGCTGAAGAAACAGCACCTCACATTTAAACAGGTGAAAGCTCTTCTATTATCAGGCTGTCTAGAGTCTTTACACTGCAGTTAACGCTGCTCTGCGTCTGCTTAAAATTCAGTGTAATGATGCAATGTTGTATAAAAGCTACATTAAATTATGCCAGCTCTGACCCACCTCAGCCCTTAGTATCAAAGTATATAGTTGTGATAGCTGTGTAAATGCATTTATGCCTCATCTGAGCAGCATTAAACAGTCTGTGTAAAGACACGTAAATGCCACTTCAGAAGCACTTCTGCGCCACCTTTGCAGTGTATATTTGCCATAGTTTGAATAATGGAAACACATGTTCAGTCTCCTAGGACTGAACGAAACCCAACATTTTAACTGTCAGTTTATCAGCAAGTTCCGAGTCATCCATTTCACCCTAAAATAAAAAAACGACCAAAAATCATTTTGCTTAAAGAGAAGCATTTAATTATGTTCTGTAGCACTGTAACATTTCCATAACAAATAAGCACATTTTCCCCCCAATTAAACATTAATGTATTATGACAATTAGCATTGAAAAATTTTTTTTGTGAATTTTAGAGAGAAAGCACATTACACAAAAACAGTACATAACACCAAAATAATGGTCCTAAAATGGAAGCTTGCTTTCATTTTACTTATGGGATTTTATTTACTTAGGGATTTTATTCATTGAATAATTGATGGGATTTTATTTATTTCTTGACTGACTGACTGGATTTTATGCATGCGTTTCATTTATGTGATTTTATTGATTGATTCATTGCCTACTACATTAATAAAATACAATTAATCAATCCATCCATACATCCATTCTTTTTTATTTATGGGATTTATTGATTGATTTAATTTTATATATATATTTTTTTTATATGAATATTTATATTAATATTTTAAAAATGTCATTTTAGAACATTTCAGAATTGTTACTTTTTTGACATGGTTTTGTAAGACTGACCCACTTGTACAGCTTATTTGTTCTTAGTTACTTTGTAACGTGTTTAACGATGCAAGAAGTTCTCACAATGAGCTGTTTACAAAAAAAAAAAAAATGGCTGAAGCTAGTTTGCAATGAACTATGCTCAGAGAAAGCCCAAAACAAAAGCACATAATCCTGTACTTTTCTGACAACCATACAAAGAACAGAAGCACAAAACTCCTCACAACAGAGCAATTCAAACAATTAGCCAGGCCAAAGATTATTTCCTTTCTATCATAACAATGTGTAAAGAACAACATACAGTCAAACCAAAAATTATTCAGACACCAGATATAATTTTTGACATTTTTTTACTAGTGTGTGCAGGACACTATAGTTCATTTATGTAAGTGAGCATAGCAAAATAAAGTAAACTGTGACATATTACACCCAAACATTATTCATACAGTGGACTACCAGTAAAACGGATAAACATTTGGGACCAAAAATTCAGACACTTTGACCTGACCATGTTTTGCTCAAGTGTTATCTGACATTATCAAGATGCATTTGTTCTGACACAGTTTAACTCGGAGTTCTTGTCATATTTTATTACCGAAACTATAGCAAATAAACTGTGATAATGTGCGAAATGTTGAAAGTGTCTGAATAAATTTTGGTTTGACTATATGTTGAGTGGTCCAGACTAAAGCATGCTAGATACTCAGTGTCACGTAACAGAAGTCGTGTGCAGAAGCTGCTTAACAGGAAAAAAAAGATTTTTTTGGAATGTAATGATGCATCATTGTGCTCACTGAAGGGTTTCTGGTGTCTCACCTGTAAAAGGCATGCGTCTCTGTGATGGACCGATACAGACCGCTGGCTGCTCGATTACTGATTAACTTGAACAGCAGGATCACACTGTCGCTGGTTTCCTTGGTGACAGTCAAGTAAACGCTCT
>NW_015557098.1:58950-71015 GCF_001515605.1 Sinocyclocheilus anshuiensis | reverse complement strand
CAGAGTCGTGCTGTCCTTTTTGCAGCAAGGGTTGGAGCGAAGGCTGTCTCCCTCCACCCTCAAAGTTTATGTCGCTGCAATCGCTGCTAACCACGACCCCGTAGAAGGGAGGTCGCTGGGGAAGCATGACCTGGTCGTCAGGTTCCTTAAGGGGGCGAGAAGGCTAATTCCTCCACGGCCCCCCTCTATACCCTCTTGGGACCTGACTCTAGTGCTCACAGCACTACAGCAGGGCCCATTTGAGCCTTTGCAGACGGTCGAGCTGGAATTTCTTTCGATGAAGACTTTGCTCCTGCTGGCATTGGCCTCCATCAAGAGGGTGGGGGACCTGCACACATTTTCGGTCAACGATTCGTGCCTAGAGTTCGGGCCGGCTGACTCCCAGGTAACCCTGAGGCCCCGGCCCGGCTATGTGCCCAAGGTTCCCGCTACTCCCGTCAGGGATCAGGTGGTGAACCTCCGAGCGCTGCCCTCGGAGGAGGCAGACCCAGCCCTAGTTTTGCTCTGTCCCGTCCGAGCCTTAAGGTGCTATGTAGACCGGACGCAAAGCTTCAGGACCTCAGACCAGCTCTTTGTCTGTCGGCAGAAGGGGCAGAAGGGGAATGCCGTCTCGAAGTAGAGGATGGCCCACTGGATAGTGGATGCCATCACCCAGGCACAGGTTGCTTTCATTTTACTTATGGGATTTTATTTACTTAGGGATTTTATTCATTGAATAATTGATGGGATTTTATTTATTTCTTGACTGACTGACTGGATTTTATGCATGCGTTTCATTTATGTGATTTTATTGATTGATTCATTGCCTACTACATTAATAAAATACAATTAATCAATCCATCCATACATCCATTCTTTTTTATTTATGGGATTTATTGATTGATTTAATTTTATATATATATTTTTTTTATATGAATATTTATATTAATATTTTAAAAATGTCATTTTAGAACATTTCAGAATTGTTACTTTTTTGACATGGTTTTGTAAGACTGACCCACTTGTACAGCTTATTTGTTCTTAGTTACTTTGTAACGTGTTTAACGATGCAAGAAGTTCTCACAATGAGCTGTTTACAAAAAAAAAAAAAATGGCTGAAGCTAGTTTGCAATGAACTATGCTCAGAGAAAGCCCAAAACAAAAGCACATAATCCTGTACTTTTCTGACAACCATACAAAGAACAGAAGCACAAAACTCCTCACAACAGAGCAATTCAAACAATTAGCCAGGCCAAAGATTATTTCCTTTCTATCATAACAATGTGTAAAGAACAACATACAGTCAAACCAAAAATTATTCAGACACCAGATATAATATTTTATATTTTTTTACTAGTGGGTGCAGGACACTATAGTTCATTTATGTAAGTGAGCATAGCAAAATAAAGTAAACTGTGACATATTACACCCAAACATTATTCATACAGTGGACTACCAGTAAAACGGATAAACATTTGGGACCAAAAATTCAGACACTTTGACCTGACCATGTTTTGCTCAAGTGTTATCTGACATTATCAAGATGCATTTGTTCTGACACAGTTTAACTCGGAGTTCTTGTCATATTTTATTACCGAAACTATAGCAAATAAACTGTGATAATGTGCGAAATGTTGAAAGTGTCTGAATAAATTTTGGTTTGACTATATGTTGAGTGGTCCAGACTAAAGCATGCTAGATACTCAGTGTCACGTAACAGAAGTCGTGTGCAGAAGCTGCTTAACAGGAAAAAAAAGATTTTTTTGGAATGTAATGATGCATCATTGTGCTCACTGAAGGGTTTCTGGTGTCTCACCTGTAAAAGGCATGCGTCTCTGTGATGGACCGATACAGACCGCTGGCTGCTCGATTACTGATTAACTTGAACAGCAGGATCACACTGTCGCTGGTTTCCTTGGTGACAGTCAAGTAAACGCTCTTCCCTGATTGCGTGGCAATTTGTATTATGGGATAAGATATCCTGAAATGAATGGAAAATATGACGCATTACTGAAAGGCAGCGATGGCACAAATTGATTTAATGTTACATGACATTCTGGGATGTGAGCTGGGCATCATTTTATGACAGTTACACCATCAAGAGCACTTCATGCTGTGCCTAACCTGTTAACCAGGCTGAAGTCCTCTCGGCAGATAGCGATACCGTCTGGTCCCACTCCGATAGCCAACCTCTGTCCTTCAGCGTCACGCACCCAGTGCCACTCCACCCCATAATGCTCCAGAGACGACACCAGCTGCAGGGCCTGGTACTCCACCGACGCCTGGCTCAGACCCTCCAGAGCCTTGTGCTTGGCTATGATACTGCCAAAAAAAACAAGAGACATTAGTTGGGTTTCCATCCAAAGTTGCGAATTTAACTTATACGAAAAATTTAGAATATCACATAAAACATTTGCGAATAAGCACCGTTTCCATCCAACGAGTCAAAGAGAACAAAATCGTCACTTCCTGATAAACTGGCACTAAATATCACATAGCCACTGAATATAATAATTTTCATATTTAATAAATCACTTGCACCTTTTGGCGGTGGATGCTGCTGTGTGGGAATGCAGTCATGCAAGACAGTTCTGGGAGGCAATTATACAGAAACACTTTGACGACAGACTTTGCTTGGGCATTTAGGAATGACCATAACAACATTTCAGATGCAGTGCACCAAGATCGGTTCACTGGTTAGTCAGGTTATGCCGTCCCATAATGCAAAGTCACATGACTTTTTTGATGCGCATGGAGGATTTTTTTCGGCAAATGCGTTTCCATCTCGCATTATTATGCAACCTCAAGCAAGCATAAAATGTTTGCAAATTAAGGTTGTTTTTTTTATTAATTTGGCGTTTCCATCACTTGTTTCTGATGCGATACGTCAAAATGCGCATTAATACAGGGTGATGGATGAGTCAGAGAGGAAAATGACACCAGCAGATCATGTAAAAAGTAGGAGAGAAGAGATTTACTTTTGGTGTGTATGACATGAGATTAAAAAAAAAAAAAAAAAGACACCACTGTAGTTAAAAATCAACGTACGGGAAAAAGAAAAAAAAAAAAAAAAAGACACCACTGTAGTTAAAAATCAACGTACGGGAAAAAGAAAAAAAAAAAAAAAAAAAAAACAACAACTGACCAATACTGAAAATTCCTAATCATGTTTATGTTTATTATGGCTGGTAACAGATATGATGACTCAAAAGTTATGAATCAATTTAACTTAGTATGTTGTCTACAAACAACAACAAAAATTGTTCAATTAAATCTAAAACTATTTATTAAAATTAAACTAAAAAGTAAAGTAAAATGAAAAAATAAACTAAATTAAACTCTGCATGCATCAAGTGCATTTAAAAAAAAGCCAAAAGAAAAAAAAGCCCAGATAATACCCAATTCCAGTATCTGCCAAATCAGACTAATAAAGAAAAAAAACATATTATAATATGATATATTATATTGTAATAATACTGTTATGTGACAATTACTTGTATTATGGCTAATGATTTATTGTTTAAACTGCAAAACAATACAATATCTGCTTCCAGTATCAGCATATAAAACAGACCGGTAGATAATTTAAAAAGATAATGTTAACATGGGCAATACCAATAAAGTTGCCAACATATTGTGCACAAACAAGTAAAATAACATGTCAATCACTGACAAAGTCCATGGCTGTGTGTTCCCCTGTATAAGGCTCTTTGATTTTCTTCTTTTAGGCATTAGTCTTAATTTGATTCTGTGACAATGATGATTAATCACTACAGACAGATTTCATTAATCCTCTTTGATTGTAGTTGATTAGGTCCTCTATTATCTAACCCAAACAAGCGAAAGAGTCTGAACAGAACTCTATAAAAGGAGCAGTGTAATTAGTCAAACAGCATTAGGAGTGCTTTGTTTACATCCACACGGCTCTGGATAAGATGTTCACAAGAGTGCACAGATTACAGCTCAGCTCCCTTGAATTGGTCCAGAAAGTAATCACCTAAACACCCAGCAACCAGTTTAAAAATGTATCTGAGGGTAAAAAAAAAAAAAGAAAATCACAACCTTTACACTAGAGTAATATTTTGAGAAAGTACACTGATTGGTTGCTCCTTCTGGATGGCAATTTGTGGGATCATCAGTTTTATTTTAACACAGTTTGTGGTTTTCAGTTCTATTTATATTTTAATGCATTATTTTTTTTTAGTTTCACTTTTATTTTTAACATTGTATTGTGTTCATAACAGACGTGTTTACATCTTATAATCAGAACTGCAACCCAGTGAAATTAATATCAGCCATGCAATGTAGCTGCCAAAACTTGTACACGCTAATATGCAAACCGCTGGGAATGTTTTCATACTAACTGCATGACTACATGCTTTTACATTCGCTATTTATATTTGATCAGATATAGGGTCAGAAATATTTTTTAAAGAAATGAATACTTTTATTCCGCAAGGACACATTAAATTGGCCCAAAGTGATAGTAAAATGCATTTATAGTTTTACAGAAATGTCCATTTCAAATAAATATTGCTCTTTTAAACTTTTTCATCATAGAATCCTGAAAAAAAAAATGCAGCACACTTTCCACAAAAATATTAAGCGGCACAGCTCTTTTTTTACATTGATAATTAATGTTCCCGCATATTAGAATAAATTCAGAAGGATCATGTGACACTGAAGACTGGACTAATGATGCTGAAAATTCAGCTTTGCCATCACAGGAAGAAATTATTTTGAAATATATTAAAATAAATATTACGGTTATATTGCTGATTATTACTGTATTTTTTGATCAAATAAATGCAGCCTTGGTGAGCATAAGAGACTTCAAAAAGAATTCAAATTCTCAAAAGAGAATTCAAAATTCAAATACATTACAAAAAAAAAAAAATCTTACCAAGCCCAACGTTTTTAGTGTGTAAAAAATATTGCCTATAAAGCAAGTCTATGAATCTTCTCATCAAATTATATATAAACAGAAAATACTGCACCACATCCGGTGACCTCAATCTTTATTCTCTCTAATTGATTTATAAAATGGATAAACTAAATTATCAGTTCTAGAAAGGAAAGTTCCAGGTTCTAACACCATTTCTGACATAATGTTGATTACTACGGCAAATGTTTGTCATATATGTGTAATTCCCCCCCCCGCCCCCCATAGAACGACAAGTAATTATTTTCTGTAATTTCTGTCAATACAGCTTAACTTTTATTAAACCCAGAACACTCACTTAATGTTTTTGTAAAAACATGATTAAAAAAAAACAAGTTGAAGGTCATAGAGATAATTGTGATTGACATTTTGTTTGTTTACCTGTTGATGGTGGCTTGGTTTGGCTCTGTGCCACAGAGTTCAGTGTACCAGTACTTGGCTGTGTTCTGGTTATAGTCACCGAACTCGGCCTGGGCCAGGAGAGAGCTGAGCTCTTCGGCCTGTTCCGAGCACATCCGCAGATGTCCACGATGCAGATCCTCTTTCACATGCATAAAAAACAGGTGTCTGTTGAGCAGAAGAGAAAGACAAGGAAAGTGAGAGAGTTAGTTATGAATGGAAACAGGTGGCTGCTGGTACGGTGGAAAGTGAGGGACATGCATATGGATGTCGACAGGTGGTACAGGAAAGCGAGAGCGACCCATGCAGACTGAAACAGGCCACAGGGAACTTGAATTACAAAAACACATCTTGCATATGCTCTCATGTGCTAGATCCAAATAGCATTTTAGTATGATCCATGAATAGAGATCATTTTAGTTGAACTGACCCTTTAAAAAGGAACAGTGTAAACCAGATAAGGCCAAAAATCAATTGAAAATATCAAAAGGTCAAAGGAAAAGCAGAAATGACGGTTTCCATTTGAAATGGTCACTTTCACTTCAAAAACCAAACAGAAGAACTTTGCAACTGCATTTGTGTGTGTGAATTGGTTTGACTTTTGCTCCCGTCTCGGTCTTACCTCTCGTATCTGTTGGCCTTGTGGTTATACGGCTCTTAACGCAGAACGCTGTCAGCGTGTTACTAAACGATAAGCATGCCGTCTCATACAAAGCATGAAAACCACTCTCAATACTCACTGCTGACAAAGCTGACATATATCCCTGTAGCTGTAATTCAGTAGGGCTAATCGTGAGTTTTACTGAGGACGGATCTCTTTTCAGCTGTCTGTGGGACTATCTGTATTTGTTCTTTGATTGATCAACGACAGGAGAAGTCTCAAGTATAAAAACTTGCCGTTAAAGTCACATTAACCAGGCTTGCAGCCATGAGAACTCTGGTTTGTTATTGACTTATCTTTTTTTCCCTATTGATTAATTCTCTCTAAGGGAATGTTTTTCACCTTGACTAAGTGTCGGAATACTTCCTGCTCAGCTCAAATGTACTGATAGACAGCAAGGTATTTTGCAGACGCACAATAATTTCTGTGATCAACAGTCAATAAATGATTGTTAGAAGAGCAGGACTGGGACTGGAAAATCTGGTTGAAAACTAGAACAAAAATAGGAATAAAAAAAAAGAAAAAGAAAAAAGTTTGAGTTCGTATGTCTGCATTGTGCATGATTTTAAAAAAAGACAAACAGAAAAAAAGTAAAAAACAGAAATGTAAAAGTAAATAAACTTATGAATCAATGTTTGTTTGCATTCCTGCATCATAATAGAGTGAAAACAAAATACAAATGAGATGTTATTAAAAATACAACAACTTTACAATAATTAATATTTTAATTAAGTAATTGTAAAGTTTTTATTCACATATAGTAATTTTACAATTAAATAAATGTTGTTAATATTATTTTTAAATTATAAATTGTTAATAACATTGTTTATTAGTAAACATCAAGTACCATTACAATTACAAGTGCAATTATTTTTAGTTAGTGTATATATATATATATAATATATATATATATATATATATATATATATATATATAAAAAATTTGTTCTAACATGTCATACATATTGTTCAGGGAAAAACAAGTTGAAGCTGCCTGAACTGTATCAGCTGTTCATCTGCTCCTGTGGTTCTTTACAAACCTGTTTAACAGCATCATGGGTAAATTACTCCCTAAACCTCCAGTTGTCTTGTACTAACAGCTCGGGCTCCTTCAGGTTTATGCATATCTGACCCAAAGCCCTTATGTCCCCATACCCTAATGTCTATTTATGTCCACTACAAGTCAAATTTTGCAAGTCCCCTGAGACTAGGTTTGGAGGCCAAACAGAACTGATGTTTTCCCCCAGCATACCTCTGTTCCCCAGCCAACAGAGGAGCATGGGAACACCAAAAACAGGCTGGGAGATACTCCTGCTCTGCACGCAGGTGATGGCTCTTTAGGAAAACAAACACTGGCATATCAGTTCGCATAGTGCTGCCGACAAAAGCCCCGGGCCGATAAACATTGACTTTGGATTAAAAAAAGACACTAGAAAAAAGACTGAGAATGAAAGACTGAGGTGGATTCATAGGGCAGACAAACAAACAAGACCTGCCGTTTGACAAAGGGAGTCTCGCCCGGCCTGACGAGGCACTTCCCTGCGGTGACATCAGATTCATGTGATGAATTACCTGGCAGGCAAAACAAAGGCGGCTGATGGGGACAGAGAGAGAGAGGTTACTAGCGGTCAAACTCCAGATACTCCGGGACGAACATGCCGCGCCGGTTCAGTCAGGATCGTTACAAGACTACTCTTAGAAACACGATTCAATGGCTGATGCAGCCACTCGTCATCAACAAACACCACCACACAATGTGATCCACCACTGTGTGTGGCTCTAATGGTGTGAACATACAACTGAAAAGAAAAAAAAATGTAATTAAAATGTATTCAACAATTCTTCTCTTCCTTGTCAGTGTCCACCGCCATTCACGAGAGTCCCACGACTTTATCAGCTATGAGCAGCTGAGAATAGCTGGTTGTGGTGGAGTCTAATGTCTTAATGCTATCAGATTAGTGGGCATGAGAGGGGGTTCGGGGGCCACAGGTGGGCCCCACTCACTCTCACTACATTTCACTTTATAGCTCTTTCAGCAAAGTGAAAGTGAATACTGAATGTATGTGTGCACAAGGTCAAGCGTTCATGTTATAAACTCTCTACATTGCGAGTAAATCACTCTCATATGCGACAACATCTTCAATCTGGGCAACTAAATAATGTCTATCGTTAGCCATTGGCTAATAAATTCTTAGATTTTACTCGCCAGTGTGTGTGTTCGAGGCTAATTATGAGTTTAGTAGATATATTTTCACTCACTGAACACTCTGACTGAGCGCTTGGGAGTATTGCTCTCCATCAAGCTATCTGTACTATAATTCAATTCATCTCAATGGATGCACAGCATACCTGTATTTGACGCACTGTAAACTCTAGTGTGAAGGCTCATGACTCGCCATCACTTTGCTGATAGTGCGGTTTCTCACACATGCAAAGAGAGCGAGCGAGAGTCTTACATACCACGCTGAATCAACGCGCTACATGTAAACTATATTCTTTGTTATTTTGACAGGAAAATACAACAGAGTTCATTTAGAATTATGAACAAGCAGAAGATATGCCGGTTTCTCCGGTAGTGGGCGGAGCTAATGCACAAATGACAATCTTATTGGCTGGCGCTCATCTATTACCGTCCCTGTTTTGATTTCAGCAAATCAGTTTGAGCGAACGCTGACAATGTGATTAATATTCATGAACCCAGCAGCTCATCAATCCTTAGTGCGTTGTATATTGTCAATATAGTAGTAGAATTGGTGGAATCAAATACATACAGATATATACACATAATACACACACACACACACACACACACACGTATATATGCATGCATGTATGTATGTATGTGTGTGCGTATAAAATAGTATATCAGTCTGGTAAAAAATGTACTAGCCAATGGTGATTATATTGCCAAATGTGCGTAGAGGGTTGAAAGATATGACCCTGTCTGTTTGTACCTTCATCAGCAATGCCACCACACCTGTCTGGGGCGATAAGCGAAACTAGAGCACAACGCAGTCAGTTTTTCCTACCATTCAACTCTGTATGTGTTTTGGGTACATTAACTGCCAATAAATGTATCTACACCCCATTAGTTTGCATTTACTACATAAATTCCTGATGTTTTAAACAAGCACTGTTGCCACACCTCAACAACAAAAGTGAAACTTTTCCACTAATATCTTCAAACTAATAAAAACAAAACTAAACTTGCACCTCTTTTATTTGAGGGCCTTAAATTTTCTCATAAGTAAATGATCTCAGAGTTCCTCACAAAAAAGACAAAGAGATCACTGCAGCAGGAGCATTTGATTGTGTAACTGGAAGAATTCAATTAAAACGCCTGTACCGTTCTGCTGACAAGAAATGTGTCATGGCGTGATATCAGAGAGCCTGAGCTTTGCGAAGGAGGGCTTTTGTGGGCTTGAGGTTTTGTCTTCAAATGCGATGCACTTTCTGCAGAATTTTCTCAGATATTCGGCTGGAAAGCAAATCTCACGACAGGCAGGGGGAAAAATAATCTGAATTACTCAAAGTTCACAAAGTTCATCGTCAAATCAGATGATCACTTTGTGAGACACTGAAAGGTTTAAATAGATGGGCTGAAGGTTGGCAAGACTGAAAATGTATGCAAGTTTTTTTTTTTGCGAACTTACTTTAACATGTTTTGAACATTTCACATTTTCAAGGCAATCCTGTTTAATTAAAATGAAAAAAAATTTAAATATGCAATTATAAATATTACAAATAAATTAAACTGAGAAACGTGACATTGTCAGATCAAGTCCTCTCTCCACCCAGGGGCGTTGTGTACATTAATGAGGAAAAAAAATTAACTTAAATGATTTTAGCAAATGGCTGCAATATAACAAAGAGTGAAAAATTGAAGGGGGTCTGAATACTTTCCGTACCCAATGTATATACTGTTAAATATTACACTAATAATGAATGAAATAAGCCTCAGAAAACAATCAAGTAATTTAGCATTGAGTCAGAAATATTTGTGGCAAGAAACAAGTGAAAAACAGATCTCACAAAAAAAAAAAGTCCTGTAAATCTCGCCTCACTTCATTTCAATAAGAACCAAAAAGTAAAAAGCCCTAATGAAGTTAAAACCATCAGACCAAAATCTGCCTCAGAGATACTGAATAAAGGAGGATCTTTACACTTTACCAATGAAAGCTTGAGTTGGTCTTAAGTGACTTATTCAACAGTGGGTGCAGATAATATGGTCCAAGCTAATTTTCAAAACGTTTCCTACCAACCACAGGACTACTTTTGAAAAGTTTATTTGTGCTACACTGATGGCCATTTTTAATGGGCTTGAGGTCTGGAATAGGACAAGAATGGAAATAAAGAAATGCAAAAAATATGTGAATGGGATCTTTTTTGTTTGCAAACCATTTCCTTTGTTATCACCGCAGCTTTTCAATGCATGTGTGCTATATGCAAAGCGAAGGCTTCTGTTTTGTGGTCCATATATGAAGCTTCAGGAGGATCTTGCGCATCATAGTCTTCCTGCCGTAAGGAGGTAATCAGGAGCTTACTGGGATTGCTGGTGACCTTGTTGTTAGGATTGGATGTAGGGCGAGAGGTTTGTCTCTGTAGTTGTCCGTTCGTGCTCATGTTGACCCTGAATAGCACCCACTCACCAGTTCCTGCTGACAACACCCAGGGCCCTGACTGTGAAGATAACAAGACCTGAGATCACAGCAGCATGTTTTGCATATTTGCAGGCATAAAGAAAACCAGTGGTGTTGCAAGTATGAGAGCATGGTGGATGTTCTCATGTTTCTGAACGAGATCCAAATAACCTGGGTAAGAGTATGTGCACTAATCATATAAACATTATTCACTGTTCTTCCCAATGGGCTGAAGCTAAACCAGTGCACAGATTAATGTTTAAAAGAGCCCTTCTCTTATTTAAAGTGCGCTGTGCCTCTGCTAATGGTGCTGGCCTCTGTGGATCAACAGGATCATTCAGTCCTGATGGGAATGCTAAACACTCCAGCCCTCCAAAACAATACAGGCATCTTTACACAAGCCTGGCACGCATTGCATGCCATAAAGACTAACTACAGTGTAATCATGAGCATGCAACCGTAGCGGAGTGCTGACTACTCACTAATGACCTTTTTTCTCCCCACAAAACAACAAAAAACGTTAGCCATACATACATAGTCAAACAAACTGCTCTTTCAGCCAAAAGCAAGGTAGCATTGAGGCCTCTACACACTGCCAAAATCTACTGATTTTAATGGTGCATTGCAGGAATATAGATTAGAGGTCGACCGATTTTTGGCATTTTTTAATTAATCGCCGTTGGCCGATTGTGCTCCAAATTAGTCCGATTTATAGGCAGGCGCATCTGCGGGCAGCTAAGTGTTGTTGCGGAACACCAGAGAATCTCTCTCTGGCTGCGTGAGAGACGGAGCAACTCACACTCTGCAGCCGCTTCTTGTTCACACACAGCTTCAGCTAATGATGGCAGGGCAAAACAGACCGTTTCGAAAGTGAAATTACGTTTTACCCTACTAGAATTGATGCCGGAAAGTTATCATATTCATAAGTGCAACAAGTCATTTGCGTGTGAAAGTAGAAACATGCAGTTCAGACGAAACTTCTGGGCTGATTATAACGTGCCCTTTAACTTTCCTCACGAAATGCGTGTGAAGGTCCAACAATAGCATCCACGATGTCATCGCTCATGGCCAGCGCACTCTTAAGCAGTTATGAGCAGCAGGCTGTGTAATATGTGTGAACTCTTTTATTTTTGTAATCACTTGGCCATTTGACTTATAGCAGTATCCATGGTTTCCCATACATTGAGTTTTACTTTGTTGAATAAACTGAGCAATGCACGTTTCAAAATTAAAATGCAGCACTGGTGTTTTTATATGAATGTATCTTTGAAAAGAACCGACCATCTTCAGAAAAGCTTCGATGTCATTTTCATTTAGTCTTTCCTGTAATGCCTGATAAAGTAGGGTTTGTGAGCGCAGTGCTTATTTGATTACAGCTGTTATCGGGGAAACCGCTATATCTCCCGCTCCAACAGCACCTCCTGCTGGCAGAGAATGAATTTGCA
>NW_015557098.1:22844-54646 GCF_001515605.1 Sinocyclocheilus anshuiensis | reverse complement strand
GCGTGGGTGTTTTTATATGAATGTATCTTTGAAAAGAACCGACCATCTTCAGAAAAGCTTCGATGTCATTTTCATTTAGTCTTTCCTGTAATGCCTGATAAAGTAGGGTTTGTGAGCGCAGTGCTTATTTGATTACAGCTGTTATCGGGGAAACCGCTATATCTCCCGCTCCAACAGCACCTCCTGCTGGCAGAGAATGAATTTGCAAATCTGTGGGAAACACTGGCGTCTGTCAGCAAACATAAACAAAAAGCATGCTTCAACTGTTTTGAGAGGGTGCTTAAGATTTGAGCCTTAAGCACTTAAATGTATTATTACTCTGAATTAGGCTACTACTACTACTACTACTACTACTACTACTACTACTACCATCTTCAGAAAAGCTTCGATGTCATTTTCATTTAGTCTTTCCTGTAATGCCTGATAAAGTAGGGTTTGTGAGCGCAGTGCTTATTTGATTACAGCTGTTATCGGGGAAACCGCTATATCTCCCGCTCCAACAGCACCTCCTGCTGGCAGAGAATGAATTTGCAAATCTGTGGGAAACACTGGCGTCTGTCAGCAAACATAAACAAAAAGCATGCTTCAACTGTTTTGAGAGGGTGCTTAAGATTTGAGCCTTAAGCACTTAAATGTATTATTACTCTGAATTAGGCTACTACTACTACTACTACTACTACTACTACTACTACTACTACTACTACTACTACTACTACTACTACTACTACTACTACTACTACTACTACTACTACTACTACTACTACTACTACTACTACTACTACTACTACTACTACTACTACTACTACTACTACTACTACTACTACTACTACTACTACTACTACTACTACTACTACTACTACTACTACTACTACTACTACTACTACTACTACTACTACTACTACTACTATCTTGTACCCTGCAATAATCATTTACTCAAACTCACTTTTATGAGATGAAGGGGAAAAAAAAGAAAAAAAGAAAAAGAAAATCGGCCAAACATCGGCCAAAAAAAAAATAAAAAAATCGGCATCATATATCGGCCATCGGCTGCCCTGATTTATAAATATTGGCATTGGCCAGTGAAAAACCCATGTCGGTCGACCTCTAAGAAAGATGAAAAACGCAAGTGTTTGCGACAGCGGCACTCATACTTGTCAATACAATTAAAAAAAAAATTTCAATACTTTGTCAGAGCTTTTGCTTGTTTGTAACTGCCTTTGGGGGAGAAGTCTATTTACTCTTTCAAACGAAGCGGCATTCATCTCTGAATCGGAGATAGAATGTGGCGTAGTCAGAAAGAGTTTTAAAAACATGTCAGCTAACACTTGATTTGACGTGATTGTGATCATCACGTCTGATTAAGCTTTCTGAAAATAGAGCAGGGCAGATTAAGAGATGCTTTTTTGGGGGGTGGCATTTATTTAACATGTGAGTGTTTGTGGTTGGGAGAAGAGGTGGGGTGGCTCTGATCCTCAAAGGATCCAGTAATTCTGTAAGGAGGATTAGGCCCTCAAGGCCGGTGGTTATCTTTAAACTGTGCCTTGTTTGAGGATTTTCCCCAGCTTGTAATTTAAACCGAAAACATAGACGTCCAAACATTGGAAACAGTAATTTGTGCCGAATCTCTTTTGCTGTACTAGTAAACATTTCTTCTATCTGGCAATCATCCACCAGCACTCTCCACCGAGGAAGTATAAGGATCTATTTTTGGAAGATGCACTTATAATAATGAACATGAGGAACTGTCATAATAATGGACTACAGAAGCAGAAGCGGTTACATTCGGCCCGCTCTTGGTCTTATATAATCGGCTCTTCAGCATTTAGAGCCCTGTGCACTGTTTAGTGCATCTTACGTAACAGTACAGACAGAGATAGAAAGGAAGTAGAGAACGTGTGAAATCCCGAGCAGAGTTCTAGTCCTGAACTGGAGCTGAGGTGCAGCAGGGGTCGATGCGCGGCCCTTTCTCATTCTGACATTTCCGACTCCAGAATCTGTCAAGGCACACCAAATCTTTTGCTTTTTGTCATGGGCAGTCAGAAAGTCAGAAAGTATATTTATCATACTCAAGAAAAAAGTATCACCCCTTGGTCAGTAATCCCCACTTTTTTCAAGACCCAATCAATTCCTGAAGGATAAATATTAGTCCCATCCCTTTTTCCATTATATACCCATTTCTCTTTGAAATATGCCATATCACAGAAGCAAAATTAATTGTAAAGGCTGTTATATGTTGACTTAAGTATGTTACAGCAACAATATAATACACAAATATGGTAATCAATCAGTACCATGGAATTACCAATTCCATACAGTCACTGAACCATATTTCTGTCACAGTACTTTTTTGTCTCTTCCAGCAAATGTTGAATCAACCCCTCTTGCGCCTGTTCATAATGTGCATGTGTGCTCATGAGTTCACTTTCAGTTGTAAATCAGCACTTTGGTTCTCTGGAACGGCTTTGGTTCTCTGGGGATGTTCGTTCACATTAATGTTGCAAGACGTTCACATGGTTTCAAAGATAATATCAAAAGTACCAGACACAAAATGATTAGAGAGAATGACAGTCTTCATGTGCATACACGATTCCCAATTAAAAAGATTCTGTGGGGAAAACCATGTGGCTTCGGGGTGCATTTGTATGAGTGTGTGGTGAATGCATGCCATCACTGCCAGTCAATGCGATGAGCAGTGGAATGCAGTGTCGAAGCAGGGCAGAGGTTATTGCACAAACAAGGTTAGGGAACATGACCCTTGTAGCTGGAGGCTGGGTCGCATCATGCATGCATGTGCACACACACAAATCTACAACAGTGCCAAAGAGTGAACAAAGGGCTGTTTTCATGCGACAGCAACCTGCATTACACTCAGAAATGCCAGGCAGCCATCTATATTCTGCTATGGACAACACTTTCTTCAATTAGTCTATTACTCTTGTACGGTTTACTTTGACAAAAAGAGAGTGTTTCATACTTTGTGTTTTTAGAGGAATGCAGGAATATAAAAATTCTGGCTGATATGATTAGTAGATAATTATTTTCAAATGGCAGATATTAAAATTCTATAATATTTCATCTAAATTTATTCAAAATTAAATACTAAAATCAAAAATAATTTTAAATATATATTTTATCAATCAGACAACACACGCACACACACACACATAGCAGACAATCACCAATTCCTATAGAAAACGGTTAATTTTAAGTGAGCAAGAGACAAAATCTTAATTTAAAATTTTAATGACCCCAAACTTTTAAAATGCTAGTGTACTTTTTAAGCAATATTAGCCACAATTTCTCACATTCTCCTGGCTAAGGCTGTTTTTACACAAAACTCTTTTCTGCAATAGCTGGATGCCACTTGTGGGGGAGAGATAATATCAAAAGTACCAGACACAAAATGATTAGAGAGAATGACAGTCTTCATGTGCATACACGATTCCCAATTAAAAAGATTCTGTGGGGAAAACCATGTGGCTTCGGGGTGCATTTGTATGAGTGTGTGGTGAATGCATGCCATCACTGCCAGTCAATGCGATGAGCAGTGGAATGCAGTGTCGAAGCAGGGCAGAGGTTATTGCACAAACAAGGTTAGGGAACATGACCCTTGTAGCTGGAGGCTGGGTCGCATCATGCATGCATGTGCACACACACAAATCTACAACAGTGCCAAAGAGTGAACAAAGGGCTGTTTTCATGCGACAGCAACCTGCATTACACTCAGAAATGCCAGGCAGCCATCTATATTCTGCTATGGACAACACTTTCTTCAATTAGTCTATTACTCTTGTACGGTTTACTTTGACAAAAAGAGAGTGTTTCATACTTTGTGTTTTTAGAGGAATGCAGGAATATAAAAATTCTGGCTGATATGATTAGTAGATAATTATTTTCAAATGGCAGATATTAAAATTCTATAATATTTCATCTAAATTTATTCAAAATTAAATACTAAAATCAAAAATAATTTTAAATATATATTTTATCAATCAGACAACACACGCACACACACACACATAGCAGACAATCACCAATTCCTATAGAAAACGGTTAATTTTAAGTGAGCAAGAGACAAAATCTTAATTTAAAATTTTAATGACCCCAAACTTTTAAAATGCTAGTGTACTTTTTAAGCAATATTAGCCACAATTTCTCACATTCTCCTGGCTAAGGCTGTTTTTACACAAAACTCTTTTCTGCAATAGCTGGATGCCACTTGTGGGGGAGAAAAAAAAAACTACAATGAGGTCATGTGGCAGCATAGCATTCTACAGTTTGAAATGTTTATGAATGTATAATCTTCCCACATTCTATAAAAAGGCATTATTGAGTGTACATTGTGCAGCAAGCAATATGTTCCATTCTGAACACTGCCAGCTCCTGCCACATATAGGGCACAACGACCTGATCCTGATCAAAGCTTCGCTCTCATCGTGATGTCGACTGAGAAACAGTCTCAATCCCCGCCATCTCAGATTTTCCTAACACGTCAGCCTTCACACTTTCACACACTGTAAGCAGTTTTTGTGCCCATTTGGAAGGCCGTCCAGGGTGCCTTAACAGCTTGAATAAAATTACATGTGGCGGCTCTGGGGGTGTGACGTCCCTCCACGGTCCACCCCACATCAAGAAGTCGAAACACGTGCAACTTTTAATTGCCAGTCCAACTTTCCCCCCCCAAAAATCCTTCAATCTTCCCATCCGCCATCTGTCAGTGACCCTCGCTAATCTCTCTCAGGTCACCAGAAGACCATCTAAACCAAAAAAAGTGGCTTTTAAATTACAAAAAAGGACACTGTCCAGGAAACAGAAGCAAGCATACATATGCACACTGCCCTGCCAGAGTCGCTCTGCCCAGAGGACGCATGGATATGGGTGCCAGTGGGATCTGGCATGCAAGCCCATTTCATTTTATTGAAAAGGCCCCAGTAGAACACAGAACGCAGCGCTCCAAAAGCAGAGACCGGAGGAGGACCTAACTACCCAGTCAATTTATCTCTGGGGAGGAAGTCGACTCCTGGAGTGCTTCAAATCCTCGGACTGATGGCTTAATTTCATTTTTGAATTGTTAATCCAGAACCCCATCCAAAGCTTTAATTTCTTCAATTTTAGTTCAGAAAAGAAAGGGAAAATAATGGGCAATTTAATTTCCGAGAAATGCAGGAATGGAATTTTTGGCAGAATGTCCCTTACCACACAAAAAAATTAACTCTATTACAGTAAACAGTGGTTACAGTCTGGGACTTATAATAAAAGCACACAGGCTAACACAATAAATGTTAAAATATACTATTTCCAAAACAACAAGACTAAAGTGACAGAATCACTTACCAACCTTGTTTGTAAGCAAACAGCAGTTGCACTTTTGAGGGTTAAAATGTGAAGCTCTGATTTTTAAAGCACTTATATGAATTCCTACCAGCGTTATTTTAGTGTTATTTATATATTTTTATAGTATTTATTAAAAATCAATTCTGAATTCTTAATTTTTTATTTTCAGTTTTCAAGTTTTAGTAATTTTGTAACATGCTTATATTTCTTTTTTCCCCATATTTATATAACAGTTCTATGTAGTTTTAAGTTTGAGTAATTTTAGTTTTCAGTTAACTACAAAGGTAATATTTTTAAGTTTAAAATGTTCTAATATTTAGCTATTTCATTTAACAAAAATTATTTTAGTTAACATTGATTCTTTGCAAGAATACAAGATGCATATGAAAATAGGATACAACTAAACGGACAAGGATAAGCGATTCTATCACACTAGTCTCGTTTTTTGCACATAATTCTTAAAGGGACAGTTCACCCAAAAAAAATATTATTTACTCATGGTTGCAAAACTGTATTACTTATCATCTTTTCTGTTCAGCCGAGAGAAAGTGACATTTCAAGAAATGCCTTTTTCTCAATGATCACCAAAAATGTTTGGTTACCAACATTCTTCAAAATACCTTGTTTTGTTTTCCAAAAAAGAAAGTCATACAGGTTTGAAACAACAAGAGGGTGAGTGAATGACAGCATTTTCATTTTTGGTGAATTATCTTGTGCTTATACTTTCGAAACAATGTGTGTTGTAACATTTATTGTGTTTTACTATACTTTAAATGTAACTTTTTTTATAAAATAACTTGGGTCATGAATGCCACATATGCTGTTACTAGAGTTTAACTTGTAAACTTGTGTCCTTTAAGCTGTGCTCCACATTGGTCTCAAACAAAGAAAAGTAACAAAACTCCACAGTTACAGCGAATAAAAGAGCACGAGTTGGTGGTGACTCTGCCAGCTCAGTCTCTGTGGGTAGGACCCTTTGAGCAGGGGATCACATTTCCTGCTGCCGCTCATAGCACCACGACCTACAGTAACCCACAGGTAGCAGGGTTACTACAGGGCAAACCACTGTACTGACAGAAAAAAAAACTTTACAGGCTACTGTGCAAAGTGCTCTCTCTCTTTCTCTACCTAACACACATGACTTCAGCTGATGTGAAGCTGAAAGAACACTCAAAAACCAGCGTTGTTAAATGAATATTTAATATGTAACATGCCCTAGATTTTTTGCGGTTATATCTTAACACAGGCACACTCCAAAAACAAGATATAGCTCAAGTCGGGCATGGAATTTACATTAGACACAGTGAATGGAGGAGAAATGGCGTTACTTCCACTAATATCACACAAAACATTCATACACCCACATGCTCAG
Organism: Sinocyclocheilus anshuiensis; assembly: GCF_001515605.1. NCBI lineage: Eukaryota > Metazoa > Chordata > Actinopteri > Cypriniformes > Cyprinidae > Sinocyclocheilus > Sinocyclocheilus anshuiensis. Next base: position 47,940 of record NW_015557098.1, on the reverse strand, counting down.
ATGTCGTTCTTCTTCTGAAATCTATTCTCACAGTATTTAAACTGAAGTTTAAAAATGTCTCTATTCACAGACGATGATGAAATGTTCTCAGTCACAACTTCCTCAAATAATATCCATTTATAATTTTCTTTTTTATAATACACATGTGTGTATGTACCTCGTTTGCTCCTGCAGAATAAGGTGAGGCTCCACAAAGAACTTTACTCTGAGCCGTAGTCTGCAGGGCGTGAGATTGTCCATCTGCTGGGAGATTCTGTTCCTCAGGTTCAGCCACAGGTTTTCTCCCTTACTGCCAGAAAACTGCAGCCCAAAGTAATCCACCTCAATAATTCCCAGCTTCCGACATACCTGTCACCAACAAAGAATCACACTATGTTAAAAATCAGAATCTGTTTACTTGTCCCCATCGACTTTCATTGTGTGGAAAAGAGCAGCCTGGACATTCTGCCCAACATCTCCTTTTGTGTGTCACATAAATCATTTTCTGCTTTTTTTTTTGTTTTTGTTTTTTAACATGACTATTCTGTCATCATTTACTCATCCTTATTTGTGGATGAACATTTCCTTTAACCATAAACTTAGCTAAATGTATTTATTTTACAATATAAGCACAATTCAGATAACATGTTGTGGTTTATTTGAACAAATCAAGATCAAAAACAAACAATGGGTTAGATTTTTATTTTAGAGTTTTTTTTTTTACCAAGAGTCTGAGGTGATTATTTCCCCCCAGAGTCTCAGTAATGTAATAGAGGCGAGAAAATCCCTTTAAAGAGCAAATCTGAAGTCCGGTGAGACAAAATGGTGCCTTAGTGAATTAATTTCGCTTGTGTAAGCATGCCATCTCAGGATATTTTCATGAACTGTAGAAACTTTATTTCCGCCTATAACATCGTAGTATGCTATAGCCGGAAATAAAGTTTGTACAGTTCATGAAAATATCCTGAGATGGCATGCTTACACAAGCGAAATTAATTCACTAATTTAAGCCTCATTACATCGTCATGAAAACGCAACATTCCCCTCTAATTGTATTTCTGTTTTCTAAATTAGTGCTAGAATAAAACGTTTGCGTTTTCTGTCAAATCAGACATACAACTTCAGAGATGTCCCTAAAACATTTATTAAAAACTATAACGTGTCGAAAAACCTTTCACTTTGCCATTTACATTGGAGGAGGTGTAGTATCTCCATACACGGGCCAAACATCTGCTGCTGAAGCGAATGAACTTTAGTAACCTCCAGCATGCCATCACACATGCACGCACTATTGTTCAGAGTATCCAAATGTATCTTTCTCTGAAAATAATAATGTAAACGTTTAACCTTCAACACACTGTATCTGTTAATAATCATGCAAGATCTTTTTTTGTTTGGAACAACAGAATTATATATAAAGCATAACATTTGATTATTTGTCTGAATGATCTAACGAAAGAAATGCTCGAATCTGACTTAAAAATACTTTAAGAACATGCTAAATACAACTACTCATGTTTACCTAAATAAACGCGTGAGATCAACAATCTCACAGATTGATGTTGATATTAAGTTTCCATGTGCTTCATATAAACTCATTCATTCCGCGCTCAGGTAACAGCTTTTGTTTTTCAACATTTGTGCTTATTTCCTATAGTAATGCACTAGGGCTGATGGGACAAAATACACGCTTCACAAACGTTTAATAATAAACATCACATCTATTTCACATTGAGGATTGTTTCATTCATCATCTTACCTTATTCAGACAGTCCTCTCCGTTCGCCTTTGCGTCCACTTCAATCTCCATCACCACCGCGTCCGGCCGTGTTACATGGCAGAGCATTTTGGAGAGGTGTTTTGTCTTTGGTCTACCCGTCCTGTACGAAAAGCACTACAAACAGCTCTCACTGTCCTCCTCTCTAAGCGCCCTACATCAACCCTCGCTCACGTTCCTCAAGCCGTCTGTTTCTCTGTGGTCGAGCGCTTCCTGCTCTATATGAACGAAGCGCTGCTCAAACCACGCCCACTGACCCCACAGCCAATCACACGAGCACGAGGCGTATCAAAGCATACAGCGAACGCTCTGACAGCAACAGAAAGCCTGCCATGTTCACTTAGTAGTGAATACTGTAGACTCCACTAGCGTCCCCTACAGGTGCGTTATTTTATCATGAAGATGCTCGAGTGGTTCCAATTCAGATAACAAAAATAAAAGAATATGCATTACAAATACGATTAGCCTACACATGTACAGTACCTACACTAATAGGCCTACTGCACAAATACAGTAACATCATATCACAGATTATCAGATAATCAAATAGGCTATTTAACCCCCCAAATTAACCATAAATCCATTTCCCCCTATATTTCATCTGTTATTCCAAGAATTCATCAGTTAAGGTGCCAGTGATCATGATTATACATTTATTATTTATTTAGGCTATATTAAAATGGAGCTCATGTTAACCTATCTATCTATCGTTTAATATGTTTTACCAAAAACAATTTATAGTAGTCTTTATTTTATTATAGTGACAAAGTTCAAATCTTGATTTAAACTGATCATTTATTTTCATTCACAAAAAAAGTTGCTTTATATGCATACTGGGGGCAAAATATTGCACACAAAGCAAAAAAAACAAAAAAACAATTAAATAAAAATAAATAAAACAAAAATAAACAAACATGCCCTTAATAAAATTAATAGTTATGTTTTAATAAAAATAAAAATTAATAAATAAAATAAAATACAATTAAACTAAATTAAATATGCATTTAATATAAATTAGAATATAAAAATGAAATAAAAATACAATTAATGAAAATACAGTTAAACATAATTAAATATCTATTTTGTGAGACAACATTGAACCATGCAAGAAACTTATTTACTTGATGCTTGATTGATTGCTTGTCCTTGTGAGACACCATTTTATGAGCACATTTACACTTGAGTACATCCTAGCAAATATCTCTTAAGTAAGAATGCAGCCTTACGTCAGAGCCTGCGGTCTCGTCCAGTGCCAGAGGACAGATGGAGTGATTGCCAATGTGAGATTACACTTCACATGCATTATGCATGTTTGCCTACAACCCTCCCTTGAGGACTGCATTGACACTCTGAAAGAGACATCAGCCAAAAAGCTTTTAATAATGAATATGTAAGCTGCTGGAAGAAAACAGAAGAAAAAAAATAGCTATTGAGCTATCAATGCATTTTCCAGTGTCAGACCAGCAGCAGTCCACAGGGACTGACTAGATTGTGTAGTCCTCAGATTAACCTTGCAGTAGAGTCGTGCGAGACAGCCCCGGTACAGACACCCAGCGTTCCAACACCTGTCCCCAAACTCCACTCAGTGTTCCCTGAATGCATCACATCAGGAAAGCAGTGGGCTTGAGGCTGCTTGGAGAAAACAACAAGCGTGAAATGCCAAGACGGATCTTTTCTGCTCACCGTAGCCTGCCCACACTTTGCCAGTTTGAAACTCTTTCTCCACAAGCACTCACAGCCAGATGTGACAACAGTCTGACTAAAGTTGGCTGAACAAACAGCAAAGAGTGTCCATGTGCATATGAGGCTAGAAAAAGTCTGCAGCTACTGTATCCGCAGGTGTGCTTAAAACTGTCCACAGGTGATGCAGTGAATAAAGAAGTACTAAAATCCATTCATATAAAACTGGAAAATGTGGTGTTCACCACAAAATGTGGTAGTCATCTGTCACCATTTACTCACCACATGTTGTTTCAACCCTGTATGAGTTTATTTCTTCTGTTGAACACAAAATAAGATATTTTGAGGAATGTTGGTGACCAACCAGTTGACGGTAGCCATTGACTTCAATAGTATCTTCAACATGTTTTCCATCGAACATTTGTTTTGGATTTATCTATTTTTGGAGTATACACCGAAAAAATGCAGTTTTATTAGAGAAGACAGACAGTTTAAAAAAGTTAGAATAAAAAAAAAAACAGTGATTGGCTGTCGCACAACTGTTGCACGACAGAAATTCAATGATGTCAAGACTGTAAATTATTGGTTATAAAGGCACATCCAAGTTTGCTGTTATGCTTTCTCCAAAGGATAGATTCGCAGATCCTGGTATCTCTCAATAATAAGACCATCTCTGCTTCCAGTACAAAAGACAAAAAACCAAGATGGACGTGTCCATTGTTAGTGCAACAGGCAATAAAAATTTTAAAACGCCGTATATTGCATAGATAGTACTGAAGAATCATGTACACAGATAGACGTTGGATAGTACTGTGTGCACCACTGGGTTTATTGAGACAGACAAACAGAAGTGCTAATAAACAATAAGTTACCACTGTTTCTCTTCTGTTGATGCACTGAGCAGCCGTTTTTGATTCTGAAGCCAGGAGTGTTGCAGCTCCTCCAAGTTTCCGAGAAAGAACTTTGACTTAACCTTAACTGTCACCGTCCCACCTGTGGGACACTTGGTGCTCTTTTTTTGTTGTCCTTTTTCTCTATCAAATCTTTTAGTAATCATCATAAATCATATATAATTTGAAAGCTTAGAAGCCCAAGATTCATCCTATGAAAATCATTTTGAAATTGGACATTGCGTTACCATGGAAATGGTACTTTAAAATCTTTTGGCAGTCTCCTCCCCTTTAGTGGGCAGTGTCAAGTGTCATTACAAAATTTAATTCCAAAGTGTTTAAGTTTGGATAGTTCCAACAATTTAAGTTTGGATAGTGCACCTGCATGCCTATTTTAAAAAATCTAACCAATCAGAGCCCATCGCCTATTTCTGAGGGAGGGGCTTCATAAAAGCAGGAAATTGATCAGCGCGTTTCTCAGAGAAGGGACAGAGCTGTGTGGAATAAAGGTAAATTATGTGAAAAATAATGCTTTAAAAAAAAAAAGATGTTAGACTGCCCATAAACACAAGAAAAAAGCCTAGAAAAAAAAACACTGAACCACCCATTTAAGAGGGTTGTTCAAGTTAAAAGTCCTACTGCAGGGGTGTCCAAACTCGGTCCTGGAGGGCCACTGTCTAGCAGAGTTTAGCTCCAACCCTAATTAAACACATCTGAACCAGCTAATCAAGGTCTTACTAGGTATACTAGAAACTTCCAGGAAGGTGTCTTGAGGCAAGTTGGAGCTAAACTCTCCAGGACACCGGCCCTCCAGGACCAAGGTTGGAAACCCCTGTCCTACTGGGAACTCAGAATTTCCAACTTCCGAGTACAAATGGAACACAGCATTAGTTCTATCTTGGCCTTGTTTTACTAATTCGTTCCCTCATTTTAAATTGTGGCCATGTTGTACTAATTTGTTCCCTCGATTGAGTTAAATTGTGGTCACGTATTAATAAATCAATCCCGAGTTTTAGTTTATTTAAATCATGACCACAATTGAACTAAAATGAAGGAATAAGTCATGGGACCAAATTATGGATTTGAGGCTACGGTATCTTGTTTTTTCACCACATGTCATGGACGGCTTAATGCCATTATATAGTTTTTTGTTTTATTTTCCAGAAAAATCCTAAACTATATTTTTAAATTTTCAGAAGAAAATGTATGTGATGTTTGTCCATACAAAACAGCCATGATGTTAAGGAGTTGCAGGTGGTTGTCAAGCACCAGGGTGATGCTATGCAGTTGCAAAGATATTCTACATGGTTGTAAGCATGTTGCTATGTGGTTGCCAGGTGTTCCAAGTGATTACTTATTAGCTCACACTCAAGTCCCTGTGATATTTTAGTCTCTACAGTAGATATACAGTAGCTCAGGTCAGTCCTTCAATGTAAGTATATGCGGTTTTTACTCATTTATTAATTAATTTATTTATATTTCAGCTTGTTGTGGCAAGAATGAATGAACATCAACACATGAATAAGAGATTTTGAGTTTTGATGAGCTTTATGAATACTGATATTCATTAATCTGTGACATTCATAGATGTAGAGCTGAACTTCTCACTCTCTCTGTAGGACTGGGCAGAAGTGGCCTACATGAAGGGCATTTCAATTACCTGAGGGCCGAAAACCCCGACGTCGTGGTGGTCTACCTCTGCCCCGAGGTGCCAGCTGATCAGGATGGGCAGCATGGAACTCAGACATTAAGGCGGGGTCCAATATATCGATCCTAGGTACCCATGAGCGTTCCTCGGGTCCATATCCTTCCCAGTCCACGAGGTATTCCAGCTGACCACCACGGCGCCGGGACTGCAGAATTTCCTTCACCTTGTAGACAGACCCTTCATCCAGGATCAAGGGAAGAGGGGGTTCCTCCGTCTGGCCAGGCTCTGTGGAGAGAGACAGGTTCATGGTGAGGCTTAAGTAGTGATACGTGGAACGTGGGATGAATTCTGTACTGTGAGGGGAGTTGGAGTTTGTAGGTGACCGGGTTTACTTGTTCCAGGATGGTGAAAGGGCCAACAAATCTGGGACTGAGCTTTTTACAGGGCAGGCGCAGTCTGATGTCCCGAGTTGACAGCCATACCTTCTGACCTGGTTGATAGGTAGGTGTTTCAGTTCTTCGAAGGTCCGCGGCCGTCTTCTGCCTGCGCACTGCCCGTTGGAGATGGTGGTGAGCAGCGTCCCAGACCCTCTCGCTTTCCCGGAACCAGTAGTCCACCACCGGAACATCAGAAGGCTCCCCGGACCAGGGGAACAGTGGAGGCTGGAACCCGAGCACGCACTGGAAGGGAGTGAGACCAGTAGAAGGCTGTCGCAGGGAATTCTGAGCGTACTCGGCCCAGCCCAGGAACTGGTTCCAGGAATCCTAGTGGCCATGGCAGAAGGTTCGCAGGAATCACCCCACCTCCTGAATCTTCCTCTCCGTTTGACCATTCGATTGTGGGTGGTATCCGGACGAGAGGCTTACGGTCACACCTAGGAGTTTGAAGAAGGCATTCCATACTTTGGAGATAAACTGAGGTCCCCGGTCGGAGACGATGTCTTCGGGAATTCCATAATATCGGAAGACCTGGTTGAAGAGAAGCTCAGCAGTTTCTAGTGCAGTGGGAAGACCTCTGAGGGGCAGAAGGCGACATGATTTTGAGAAATGGTCAACAATTACCAGGATGTATGTGTTACCTTCAGAGGGGAGCAGGTCAGTGACAAAGTCTACTCCTAGGTGACCAGGGGCGATTTGGCACTGGTAGAGGAATTTTTGAGGTGTCAGTGGGATATGATTGCGGTTGCATTTCAAATGTGAGATTACACTGGAGGAGAAATCCGTTGCACTCCTCCGCCAAACCAGAGTAGGGCGCTGGTCGGGCCATGGGACTAGCGAAGATGGTAGGCGAAGAAGTGCTGGTCGTGATGGAGGAGGTGAGGGGTGGTGATGGTGGCGGTGCCGATGGCTTGCGTAGCGTGCGAATGCAACCCTTTAAATAGTAATGGGAAATAGTTCGCGCAAAATCGTCCCAGTACTTTAGTACCGTACATTTAGTTCTGGAACTAAAGCAGTGCGAAAGGCCCTATACAAAATGTGCTGTGGTTGGGGGTCCCCAGGACAGGTTTAAGAAGCATTGGTATGGAGAACTGTTAAACAGAACAGTATAAAATTCTTTCATCACTTTTGATCACTTTAATGGATCCTTGCTCTGAAAGGAGGACTCTGGAAATATTCTGCTGGCAGAGGACTTCTGGCTGCCTGGAGTGACTGATTGAGAGGATAAACAAACACGGCAAGAGTCTTATTGGAATTGTACATTTATACTGTGTGTTTGTGTATTTTTTATCGTAATAGCATCTGTATTATTATTGCTCATACTGATTTGAACAAACCCTTAACTCTAAACATTAAAGTGCAATTTGTAACTGTGATATAAACATGAATGATACCTCAAATTATACTTGTTGAGGAGTGTGCTGATACTTTTCTAAATAATGGAAATATAACTGTCAATAAAACAGGCACAAAAAACTCACCCAGAACAAACTAGCAACTGCATGGCAAAAATCACTCAAAATATGCAAACACATAGCAATGAGCCAGAACACACTATAAACTTCGTAACAATACACAAAAAACACTCAGAATACAGTGTGTTAGCAACAACATAGCAATGACCCAGAAAATATTAGCAAGCAACTGCACAGCAACTGACAAAATCGGCCACTATACCCTCATTCACTATTCCCTACATTAGTCCACTAATAGAGTCCAGTTGATGGAGTGAATGAAGACGAGTGAGGGAATCATGACACTGAGTGCGCCGGAAGAACTGACACTTTGGCACAGTTTGTTCTTGACGTTTAATAATCTTTTGAAACTTAATGAAATTATACATTAACTACTTTATTTAAACTATTTAATAATCAATTAAATTTATGACATTACACTGTACCAACACTGGACCAGTGGTTTGGAAAATGGATGGATGGATGATTCAGCTGCAGGTGTCATCTTCTGGCGAGATGCGGGTATTCATTCGGTTGTCCCTCACAGTGCATTATGGATATTCTCTAGCCGATGAGTGTGCATTGGTTGTACACTCGTCATTGCGGTGCATTATGGGATTGAATGAGTGCACTCAATATCATCCACTATGGGGCCTGTCCAAATACCAACACTTGTGGTCTTTGCACTTCAACACTTTGTCTACTTACATGATGTATTTCTTGTGTGAAGAATTTTTCATTACCTGATGGAACTCACTTGTGTTGTAAAAATTCGTACCGAGCTTATTTAGATTTTCAATACTTTGCATTTTTAAAATAAACTTCTAAATGTCTGTTCAGTAGTCCCTATAACAGATCACAATTTAATAATTTAATTTGTGGTACTTCTAATTAAGGGATAAAAAGTAGTTGCAAATGTTAAACAAAATACACGTACTCATCTTCGCACCAATAAAATGTGCAACATTTTATGTTTTACTATCAAATTATATGCAATATCTAATTTTATTATTGTTAATTTTTAACTTACACTGGAAAGGTTTCCATGACATCTTGCATGCTCTTGGCAAAAAGTCTCAAGATTTATTTCCAAAACATGATGCATAATGGGATATGCTTGGAATTAATGTGTGTTAAGGGCACTGCGCTTCGGCATTTTTAAAGGGCACATCAGATGCCCATTTTCCATTCTTTAGGGTCTTCATAAAATGTCTGTAACATACTTCGGTTTAAATTCCTCAGTGGCAGTGTAAAACAACATCCTTTTACCTGGTCAAAAACAGCTCTGTTCTCAGCGACCCATTTAGGTGCATGTCTCTTTAAATGATAATGAGCTGCTGCTCACCCCGCCCCTCTCTTCTGTGGGGCGTGTCGACACAAGACATGTGAATTGATGCCTTGGACTCTGTATGTGGTTCGGAGGTGGTCTTATTCAAATAACTAGCTATACGTAGAAACCGGCTGAAAATTTAAACATCTCACTGGATGACACAGTTTCAGACTCAGACAGCCCATAACAAACTGGCTGCATGTTTTCTTTTCAGCTTTTTTGAGCCGGCAGACATGCCAGAAACCTAACTAAATATATATATATAAAAAAAAGCTAAAAAACTTCAAAACTTCATCCGATGTCTCCTTTAAGAAAAATCACCCAGAACCTGTTAGAAACCACAAAGCAACCACAAAGCCAAGCTAAAGAGCACACACATAAAAGCTGATATTCATACAGCACAGCTTAATATTTCTGGGAGACCAAACAGGTTTTTATTCCTCTGCAGAGGATTATCAACCGCAATCATGGCTATTAGCAAAAATACTGCTCCAGTGTGTTTTATATGCTGCTCTTGGATTGTAACAGAGCTTATGAATCACCAGCCCTGAATCTGCCAGCGGGATCAAATCACTCACAGAATATGTATCAAAGGAGCAACGCTGGAAAGAGCAAGGAAGGGAAGAGCTGACAAAGCAACCATACAGTATGAAATCATTTCTGATCAACTCTGTCAAAAGGAAATGATGATATCATAGTTAGAATAATTTGGTTTATACAGAATTTAATAAGAAATGTTCATATTGAAATTGAATCTTTTTTACTGAAAACTTTGGCATGTTGTCATATCTGAGTACAGATTGTGACATCTCTTCTGAAACTCTAGAAGAGGCACATGTGAGATTACTTTTTCTTAAAAGTCTGTGGAGTCTGAGACTTGGGTGATTTGCTCTCCATTTAATCTCATTGCTGTCTAGGAGAGCATAACCAAATATTCAGGATTAGAGGGACTAAATATAATAGTTTCAAAATTATTAATTTGTTTGACGGTAAGCCCTCATGCACTCTCAGACAAATGCTTCAATAATGACCCTGACGTTAACACTCATCTAGCTGAGATATGAACCTTAACCTTGTACCGATTAACCTGAGTTTTGCTTATATTGGCAGTCTACTAGATGGCTCAAACAGCTTCTAGTGATTATTCAGCCCTCATGCACTCTCAGACAAATGCTTCAATAATGACCCTGACGTTAACACTCATCTAGCTGAGATATGAACCTTAACCTTGTACCGATTAACCTGAGTTTTGCTTATCTTGGCAGTCTACTAGATGGCTCAAACAGCTTCTAGTGATTATTTAATTAGCAGTTCATAGAGATTAGAGATAAGCACTGTGTGTCTCACTACGAGGGAATCTCTGATTATATTACTTCACACTTCAGCATGACACTGTAGAGTCAGGTTTTTACACAGTATATTAACATGCCAGTAGCTATTTTTCCATACAAAGTTGCGAATGTAACTTATGTGAAAAATTAGTATATCACCTAAATCATTTGTGAATAAAGCATGGTTTCCATCCTATGTGTTCAAGAGAACAAAAGTGTCAATTGAATGCATTTTTTTTAGCAGCGTTGGTTCCAGAAGTATTTTCCATTAATTTTTCCAATGAAAATCTTCATTAAAGAGCCAAGAACCAAACCAACCAGCTACGACATGAAACACAACATTATAAACTTTTATTTGCCGCAAAAATATTTGAAAATCGGACTACACGACAAAGGTACAAGACTGTGTACTTTACAGTTTGGATCTGCAATCCCATGAAGCATTGCGAATGACATAATGAATGTTGTTGATAACTATAGAAAAAAATATTTAAATTACATTTATTGCAAAATATGCATATATGTATATAAATATTTAAGTATTTTGGTGGAATTCTGTACAGCATTATGGGATTTTTCAACACAAATTTTAGTGTTAAACACAATTATATACATAAAAAATGTAAACTGATGGCTTAAACAAAATCTTATACATCAATTAAAAACTTCGGCACTCACAACAGGGCTGCCTTTAAAGGTTTATAAGTTAAAATTAATTTTCTTACAGAGAAAACAAATAAAGCTTTTACTTCTAAAACCCAATTGTTGCACTCTATTCCTGAGAAACTGTAACAATAGTAATAGTTTATGTTGTTGTTATCGGGGAAGCAACTGTGGCTCTTTTTTCATACATAATAAATGTATTGTGCCTTAATTACTCACGAAATATGCATGTATATAAATATTTAAGTATTTTGAGAGCATAGCGAGACCGACTTGATTGTGGGTGGGTGGAGCTAAAGTGTGTGTGTATGGATGGAAACAGTTACTGTCACATCTCAAGGTGAAGTAAGATGCATCATCTGTCTCCTCCCTTGTTGCTCACACACAGCCTGAGCTATAATACCTCACAAACACAAGGAGAAGATTTCAGGGTCTTGTCTAAAAGCTAAGGCAACTACATTTATAAAATAACCACGCTTTCAACCACTGTGTCAGATGCCATTTTTATTCTTTCAGCCATCCGCTGAATGATAGACTTTGTGAGATCTCATAGGTAGCAAAGTATATGTGCTGCTTTCAAAAACTGAACAAATGAAACCATCTCAGTAGACAATCTCAATACAGTGAGGATTGCGTGACCAACCACATGCAACACAAGTCACAATGCATGTTCAAAAATCATGTACATTTGGAGCCAGCGATGACATTTGAATCATTTCATATTCAATCCAAAATTCATGTGGCAGAAAACAGGCTGTATTTTCAGTTAATAAAATTATGCAAGCATGCTGTTTTTGATATGAGGTGAATTCATGTGTTTCTTTCTGTGCACGTAGGCTCTGAGAGAATACCAAAAAACACATTAACATACATACAAAGAAGCAGGCTAACAAGATAAGAAGCCATTCTCAACAAAATCCATATACATTTGAAAGGATTTGCTGAAAATGTACTCAACCTCAGGATATCCAACATGTAGATGAGTTTGTTTCAGATTTGAAGAAATGTAGCATTACATCACTTGCTCACCAGTGGATCCTCTGCAGTGAATGGGTGCCGTCAGAATGAGAGTCCAAACAGCTGATAAAAACATCATGATAATCCACAAGTAATCCACACAGAAAGGCTATCACTACTTCCTTTACACAGCAACTTTACATACTTGAGAACAAAAATCTTGCCCAAAAATCTTACACACCTACTGAAATTGTGTTGTTAAATCCTCCAGATAAGATTCTGTATTAAAAGTCTAAGGCCTGGCAGCCTGATGGCATGGTGAAACAGAATTCAAGGATGACTGGAGCACTTTGAATCACAGCTGATTCCAGTTGGTGAGGCGACGGGAATCCTTTTAATTAGCCTGTTAATCAGCAGTTTTGCATGAGAGAAATTAAAGATTTTCAGCATAAAAGACTCACCCGTTGGATCCCAGCAAATATCGAGGAGAAAACATGACTGAAAAAGGAACACAGCATGTATCCTGCTATCATGACATACTCACTGAGAGAAAAAAACAAGAGAGAGCTCCGTTCTGTGAATATTGCACTAACATGAACAATTCACAAATTTGTATTAATAAACAGAGGAGCTTTTTTTTGTGGTAGTTGATATCACAGAGGTTCAACAAGCTCAGAAGGAAAGCTCCTTGATACATTTCTGCCACCTACTGGATTGGAGTCTAAAGTGCTAGATGACAAGCAGGAGAACAATTGTGGCTGTCATGATTTTAGGGTACATTTAGATGACAACGATGTGATAAAATGGAAAAGTTTTTCCTTTGCGTTTTTCATACAGACAACAATGCTAGCAAAACAATCCCCGTTCACACGGATCAGTGGAAAAGACTTGAAACGCTGTATTATGCATGCCTGGCCAGTAGTTGGCGATGTCTCTTTGTAAAAAAAAAATTGTTTTCAAAAACTCGCACTTTCAAAGGTTTGCATTTTCACACCCCCGAAACGTGGTTGTCAATTAAATGAACGGCCAAAATGCATGAAACGTTTTCGCTTGAAAATGGTGTAGTGCAAGTGCTCCCTTGATGTACAAATAGTTATTGGGAATTTTTCACCGATCGGAATGGCATGAGAGTGAATAAATGATGAGAGAACTGACCAATCACAATGAAATATTTGAGAGAGTTTTGTAATAATGCAAAATAATCTGCCACACAGACAGTAGGACACATATAGACATGGCATCTTCTATGGTGTGTACTTTTCTAAGTGATCATACTTTTACCTCGCAGACTCTGAAACTTGAGCTTTATATAGGAAGCTGAATCGTTTGTGGGTGGCTTTTTTGTTTTGACTTGATAAGCACCTTGGACATTTTTGTATAGGAAAGCACCATTCATATTGTCTTCAAAAATGTACAAATGTAGTTACTTGTGCAATTGGGTAATTTTCACAGTAATAGTGTGGCACAGTAATTTTCCCTTCATCTTTAAGCAAAAAACAAAACAAAAACATTCATCAAGATTATTAATAGACCTAATTGGCTTGTTAAAAGGATTTGTGGTCAAATGATTAAAAAAAAATCCCTTTGGCAGTGAGAAATATGATTAGCTTGTAGGCTGACTTAAGTTCAAATGGAACAATAATTGGATTTGTGTGTTTGCCTCTGATGGCGCGTACCCACTGAATCCAGTCCAAATGGATTTCTGCTGTAAAGGTATGCTGAAACTCACCTCAGAGAACATTAAATAACTTAAATTGATGAAATATGCAAAACTTTCCTTTGTCCTTGAGAAAGCTCCCTAAGGCATGACAAGAAACTCATTAAGTTAAATCTCTGGGAAAAGCATTACATAACCATAGAGGCAGGATTATAGCTCTAAAGTCAGCGCCAAACACTTACAAAATAGTGATGTTATTAGACATCAATACCATGGTACTTTGATAAATATCTTAGTGCTGAATTTTCATGTGTCATGATATTTACAAGGAAAAATGTAAGCTGATTTTAAGCTTTAAAGAGCCGTCCAAAAACAATACAATATGTATTGGCAATACGCGAACTTTAATATAGCTAAATATTTATTTATTTATTTATTTTTTTTAATTAACCAGCAAAACCATACTATCAGGCACAACATACCTTTTGTTATTTGCTTTTGTAAAATGTACACCTCTGTAAAAGTGGGTATATAACCATTATTAATAATTCACCAACAATAATTTATGTTAATCGAGCATCAAATCAGCATATTAGAATGATTTCTGAAGGATCATGTGACACTGACGACTGAAGTAATGATGCTGAAAATTCAGCTTTGATCACAGGAATAAATTACATTTTAAAATATATTCAACTATGTTAAATTCTAATAATATTTTACAATATTACTTTTTTTTTAAACTGTAGTTTTAAACAAATACAGCCTTATAAGATATGTCTTATAAAAACATAAACAATTATAATATTTCCAAACTTTTGACCATACATATATGTATTTAAGATTTTTTTCCGGTAATGTGTGGTTTAAGATTACTATTTACCCGGGAAAATGATATATAATCTGATGTCCAGAGCATTGGTTAATAGAGTCCATGATAAACTATATGTACATGAATCTTGACATTCTGTTCGAAATACTTAGTCTTCATAGCATCTAAGTCTCTTAAGGCAAAAACAAACAACTTCTGCTAGATCTCATTTCCGAACAAACAGTGTGTGTAGTGTGTTTGAGGGTGATCCGGTGATCCTGTGTGTGTGTGTGTGTGTGTGTGAATGCACTGAGACTCATGTCCTTGGGGCTTGTGGTTGAGAAGCAAAATCATTTCATTCTAATAAAAAACAGCTCAAGTGTTGACAGAAGACGTGCAGTCTGGGTTTTAGAGATTTTTAGGCGCATGTTCACAACTCTTTCATAGTGTCTAATAGACAAAATGCTTAATTTACATATGTAACATTACAATCAAGCATAATAATTACTCGCAGGCCCTCTGCTCAATCACTGACTGACTCTCCTGTCTGAAGGTCACAGATGACTCAAGAGCAATTCATATCTGGACGGATGGAGGGAGTCACATTGATTAAAGGCTTGGTAATAGTTATGGGCAGTGTTGGGGAGTAACTAGTTACATGTAACAGAATTACGTAATTTAATTACAAAATAAAAGTAATTGTAATCAATTACAGTTACTGAGAAAAAAACATGTAATTAAATTACAGTTACTTATGAAAATGTTAAGGATTACAAAGGGGGTTACATCTGCTTTTTTCACACACACTCCCACATACAGATTTAATTGATTTCTTTAATAAATTGCAGTGACTGCTCTAAAATATGAAACACCAATGTTTCAGGAGCTTAGAACAAGCTTATTCGATAACCCTTTTATTTCTTATATGAGTTTATGTAGCTATGCTTAATTTTTTTAAAGATTAACTGTTTTTTTCCAAGGCATTGTTAGATTCCAGTGTTTACTGTCATAGCTATGTAAAAATTTGATTCCAAAACAGTATCATAGCTAATAAAATATTTCTTGTTGTGATCTTAAATATGTATTTAACCTCAGTATGATCTCAAAGTAAGTCTGATTTTGTGGTGGCTGTGCTTCAAAGGGGACATTGATCTTCCACAAGTTGGTATGATTCTTTAGGGCCTTCATGAACGGTCTGCAACATACTTTGGTTAAAATTCCTCAGTCGTCGTGTAAAACAACACCCTTTTTACCATGCTCTGTTCACAGCGACTCATTTTGGGGCATGTCCCTTTAAATGCTAATGAGCTCTGCTTACCCGCCCCTTTCTTCTGTGGCAGAGCAAAAGCGATTTGCAAATAATGATAAAAAAATATAAAGTGTCAGACTGACTTCTGGAGGTGGAGCTGGATCACGAACAATGGTTACTGACCTATCCTTGAGTTTGAACTTTTTAACAAAACCTGCCTTGATTACAGTTACTAAAGGATTACAAAGGGGGTTACATCTGATGTTTTTACACACACTAACACATACAGATTTAATTTATTTCTTTCATAAATTGCAGTGACTGCTCTAAAATATGAAACACCAATGTTTCAGGAGCTTAGAACAAGCTTATTCGATAACCCTTTTATTTCTTATATGAGTTTATGTAGCTATGCTTAATTTTTTTAAAGATTAACTGTTTTTTTCCAAGGCATTGTTAGATTCCAGTGTTTACTGTCATAGCTATGTAAAAATTTGATTCCAAAACAGTATCATAGCTAATAAAATATTTCTTGTTGTGATCTTAAATATGTATTTAACCTCAGTATGATCTCAAAGTAAGTCTGATTTTGTGGTGGCTGTGCTTCAAAGGGGACATTGATCTTCCACAAGTTGGTATGATTCTTTAGGGTCTTCATGTACGGTCTGCCACATACTTTGGTTAAAATTCCTCAGTGGTCGTGTAAAACAACACCCTTTTTACCTTGCTCTGTTCACAGCGACTCATTTCGGGGCATGTCCCTTTAAATGCTAATGAGCTCTGCTCACCCGCCCCTTTCTTCCATGGAAGAGCAAAGGCGATTTAAAAATAATCATAAAAAAATATAAAGTGTTAGACACTTATTCTGGAGGTGCAGCTGGATCATGAACACTGGGTACTGATCTTTTTAAGTAGGGTAACTTGTAATCTGTAACCTATTACATTTCCAAAGTAACCTTCCCAACACTGGTTATGGGGAAAGCACACACCAGCCAGTGCTTCTCATTGACTACAACTAATGAGATTCAATTACATTTTAATTTCAGATCAGATTAGAATCAGATGCTAAAGAGCTAAAGAGCTAAGTAAATGTTTGTTGTCATGACCTTTCTGCACTTTAAATCTGTCCTGCAATTTGATTAAGTTTAGTTTGCATAGTGTTTTATAATAATAATAATAATACCACCAATAATGAACAAGCCAAAACTTGACAGTAATGAGAAGTCCTTGCATATTATTTAAAGGGGGTCATATGATGTTGCTAAAAAGAACATGATTTGAGACTTTAGTCTTTGCAACTTTACAGATCTTCTTTATGCACCAAGAGCTTGTAACACTCCAAAGAGAAAGGAAAAATTGAAATCGCATCATATGACCCCTTTAAAGGCAGGGTAGGTGATTTGGTTCAAAAACATTTTTTGTTATGCTGGTTGAAAGTCTCTTCACATCTAATAGCAATCAGCTTGAATGTGCTTCCAGTGTCAGTTGCTTAATAATAATAATAAAATTACAATTTCAGTGAGAAGATATTTCTCATTTTCTTTTAGCTTAATTTGAAGTACTAAAATAAATAAATAAATAAATAATACAAATGTCAAAACAACAAAATAGCTAAAACTAACAAAAATTAAAATGACAACAGAAAATCTCAAATTAAAATCAAATTAAAAAAATGAACAAAATCAATATTAGTATATCAGTGCTAAAACAACACTACTTAATATCATAATCATAAACATATTAGTTTGTAGCACAAATAATTTTACCGCTTACTTCACTTCTACTAGTCACTGAAAAATCTTCTATAATATATGTTATTATTGTTGTTTATTGTTTACTGTTATTATATGTTATTTATATTTTTAATCAGAATACACTGGCATTTTTGAATGGCTGTCAGAGGATAAACATGATTTCTTCTCTCATAGTGGTGTAGTTGCAGCATCTATTGCTGAAGCCAACCAGCCAAATAAGCCTTGAACCTACGTACACAAAGTTTTTGCAAATCGATTTGGCTCACACATACTTTTACTACACCACTTCAAACATAAATGAGTTTTAGATAGGATGAGAAAGGATCCTTGTACCAAAACCCATCCTCCTGCAACTTTATAGGCCATATATCTCCATCTAACCGCAATATCAGTGCAACTGCACAGAAAACCTCTCTTCTCTCACCTTCTCTTCTCACATAGAGATAAATGAAGATATTGTGGTGGTTTCAAACTAGTACACTGACATATTTCACTGAGTACAAGACATGACCCTGTTGCTGTGTTGCTCCCACTCTGTGCTGTTTTGTTGTTCTCTCTTTAAGGTCTCTGCTGTATTTCACCTCTAACATACTCTGCAAATGATTCCACTGACTGAAATAATGATGCAGGAACAGTGTGCCATTATCACACTTCACACTAGTTTAAACTCTCCAGAGCAAAGAATAACACAATGTTCAGTTTATAACCGATAATTGTTTGCAGGGAGGGATGCATAAATGTCTTGCATTTGTTCATAAAAGCATACTACCATATCTGTTTTTCAACAGAATGCAGTATTTATAATCTGAACAGTATTTATGTTTTCGGTATGTTAAATTGTTATTTTTACAAATTATCAATGGAAACTATTATCATATCATTTATTGTAGGTATAATGTGGTTTTACAAAGTATTAAAAAAAATAGTAGACATACAGTGTATAGTAAACAGCACACTCTCTTGTGACAAAGAAGTGTGCTTAAATTGATAGTTCACCCAAAAATGAAAATTTTGTCATTTACTCACCCTCAAGTTGTTTCAAACCTGTATGAGTTTCTTTCAGCCGTTGAACACAGAAGAAGATATTTCGAAGAATGTTGGTAAACAAACAGTTGATGGTAGCCATTGACTTCCATAGCATGAAAAAAATACTATGGAAGTCAATGGCTACCAACTGTTTACAAACTTTCTTCAAAAAAAAAAAAAATCTTCTTTTGTGGAACTTGAGGGTAAGTAAATGATGACAAAATTGTCTTTTGGATGAACTATCCCTTTAATTGTACCAAAATTGCACTTGTAGCGTACTTTAAATCTTAAAAGTATTTTAAAACTGTACTTTAAGATAATAATGTTAATGAAATAAAAGACCACTTAAGTGACCGTAAAGACAGTTTCTTAACACACTTAAGCATGCATTTAAAAAGTGCACTTTGCAATGTCAAATTAGAAGTTTTACTTTAAAGTGCATTATAAATCATTGTTTTAATAATTGTTTGTCATGCTTTAAAGAAGTAGACTTATTTTGATGTGATGACATACTAAAGCACACTTAAAGTACTTAATTATAATTTCAACTGTAGTGGGTTATTTGATATTACATGTTGTTAATATACTTTAAATATGCTAAAATGCAACTTCATAATTACAAATGTGTATTGCAAATATATTTAAATATATGACATACAAGTTCCAGCTCATTTAATGTATAAAGTGTAATATTTTAACTTATTAGCAAATTAATGTTCACTAATAATAAGTTGCTAGTTAAATCTTAAAAGTTTGAGCTGTAATGATGGTAATATTTCTCAATTTCTTTCTCTGAACTTAATTTAAACTCATCCTGGAGCAAGTCATGTTTTTTTTGTTAAAAACTGAGGCACTTACAAACTGAATCAAATGATCTCTGGAGACAATTTAATATCTTACACGTGGAATAAGTGATTCATGTGTCAACATGAGTGATTCAAGCTTTTAAAACTGTTTAAAACTCCTAAACTATTCCCTCAGATGTCTAATTAAACCTCTCTGCCTTTATCAGTCAAATGAAAATCAGAATGCTGAAGATCAGACAGCCTGTTCTCATTAAAATGTAAATGCATTGTCTTTCTGTGCCT
The DNA here is from genome assembly GCF_001515605.1 of Sinocyclocheilus anshuiensis. NCBI lineage: Eukaryota > Metazoa > Chordata > Actinopteri > Cypriniformes > Cyprinidae > Sinocyclocheilus > Sinocyclocheilus anshuiensis. Next base: position 28,209 of record NW_015557098.1, on the reverse strand, counting down.
GTGCTGTTCAGATCATGTTTTGGCTTGTGTGAGTTTGCCTGAACTTGCCCCATGAGCTGAGCAACCTGACTGCATGTGTGTGTGTGTGTGTGTGTGTGTGTGTGTGTGTGTGTGTGTGTGTGTTTGCAGGTGCTGTGGCTTGCCTGTGACTGAACATTCATGTTCCCGCGGGATGAGCACAGGTCTGCTCCTGTCTAACATCTGTATTCATCTGCTCTAACATGCATCTGTTTGCTCTTCAGTTGGTGTTCTGCTTATACCTGCTCAAACACAAACCTTACTCAAGAAACTAGACTACATGTGTGTGTGTGTGTGTGTGTGTGTGTGTGTGTGTGTGTGTGTGTGTTTGCAGGTGCTGTGGCTTGCCTGTGACTGAACATTCATGTTCCCGCGGGATGAGCACAGGTCTGCTCCTGTCTAACATCTGTATTCATCTGCTCTAACATGCATCTGTTTGCTCTTCAGTTGGTGTTCTGCTTATACCTGCTCAAACACAAACCTTACTCATACACACACACAGGTTGCTCCATGTCCATTAAAGGGGACACCGGATGGAAAATTCACTTTTACATGGGGTTTACATATAAATGTGTCTTAGCAGTGTGTGGACACAACCACTTCACAATGATAAAAATCCATTCACTCCTTTTTTTTAATCCCCAAAAAACCTAAACAGTCTCAATTATCAAACTGTTTTGACTTTCGGAGCAATATGACATCATACTGCTCAGGCCCCGCCTACGACTGCTGATGGACTGTCATATTAGCATATCTCCGCCCTCAGCCAGTTGTACTCTGTCCGCTATTTTCTCCATGCTCGAGCATCTGTAACGACAACAATGTCTCGTAAGCAATGCAGGTGTTTTGTAGTTGGATGTAAAAAGTGAACACAAGGCGTGAGCAGCGCATATTTTTTTTTCCATGTGCATGTTAACAAATGAGTGCATTCACATGGGAGCAGGAGCAGTGCGTGTGTGAATACACACACACAAAAAAAAAAAAAAAAAAGGAAGAGAGGTGCGGGGTGAGCAGTAGCTCATTATGATTAAGGTAAAAAGAGTGTTGTTTTACACATCCACTGAGGAATTTTAACCAAAGTATGTTACAGACATTTCATGAAGACCCTAAAGAATTATACCAACTTGTGGAAAATGGGCATCTGATGGCCCCTTTAAAGCCTGCCATTGAATTTGCTCCTTGAGACCTTCTGGGGTAAAGTCATCACTTATAAACCAATATAATATCCAAATTTCCCGGTCAATATATTGTCACATGCTGCAATGACAGGTGGACATCATGAAACATCATGTGGACATCATGAAAGATTAAAGGGGGCATACAGCAGAAACATCTGCCCTCTTCTGATTACGTAAGAATGACCAATGAGATGGCTTTGAATTTGACATGAGCCGTATGTCCAGAAGCCAGATTTATTTTTAAACCCATTACATAATTGTTTGTCTTAGGAATTAAAGACTCAAGGTGAGGGAGGATGTGGCTTTCTAGGGTAGTTTTGTGGTTAGTAGAAGTTTAAACAGGTTTAAACTGGATTAGAGGTCAGTGTGATAAATTGTCTTTGTCTTTATCTGCTTATGCACTCAGCAAAAAACTTTGCTGCACTTTCAGGATTTTGAGACTTTCATGTGCAGGTGGGTATTTGTGCAGAGACATACAACATGGCTCAGTGAGACTGATGATCTGGCATAATAAAGTGCTGAGTCCTGACCACTAATATTAGCACAAAAATAACAAAAACTTACTTTAGGCTGAGTGAGACATTCCAGTGTGAAGATACTGAAAGCATTTAACCAGCTGTACCGTAGAGAAAGACTCGAATTATACACACAGGTTTTAGAGATACTAAAACCTCTCTCTCTTTCTAGCAAAAATATAACATTTAAAGTTTTCAAAAGCAACTATCTGGTGCATAAGCAAGCTAACTGCATTTCCAGAGGAGTCGTGTCTCTTGAGAATCATCATGCTTCATGAACTGTTTGCACATTCACAATGTACTGTGTGCTAAATCGTCCAATTAGTTTTACAATTATTACACGGTTCTCATACAGAAGCCCAAAGAACACTCTGATATGCCTTATCAGAGTAACAGCTCAGTCAAATTGAGTTTGGAGTAATCGGAAATGAGTGAATACTGAGTGCAGGTCAGAATGTGATGGAGATTGTGGGCACATGTAACACAATGTAACATATTAGATTAGCAGTGTTTTGATCAACAAACAGATCAATATCATTTAGTAAAAAGGACTGAACTCATTTCAAGTAATTATAATGTTGAAAATAATTTACATCATATAGCAATGAAAAAAAAAAAATCCAGTAGTATTCATAAATATTCATTCAAGAAAACTCAATATAAATTATAAAAACTGCCCTCAGCAATGTACAGTATTTGAAAAAGCTCAAAAATGGAAATGGTCTTGAATATAAAATAGCTGGATGTCAATAAAAGGTATAGAAATTAATGTTCACACTGACATCTTTTTGTTTTGGCTGGTGTTTGTCTTAGTTTTGTAGCTGTCTCGGTTTTCCGGATTTACTTGCTTGCAACCCAAGAGGACGAGTCTTTGATTTCACATAACTTATTAACAGAAGTGAAGCACTTGTAACACTTTCCGTTCATTCACATTTAATGAGCTCTCTGTGGTAGCTGATCCTGATTACACTAATATTGGCAGTGTTTCCTCACATCTTTATCAACATTAAAAGCCAAAATAAAAGCTCTTATAGCGTGCTGTTCATTATGAATGAATGCCATACAGATCAATTGAGTTTCAGTCAATTCACAAAACTACTTTAACCGCCCTTAATTTCCAATAATCTTATCAGCATTTTCCACTTGTTTGTGAGAGTGTATACAACACCTACACATCACTGAGTCATGAAAAGTGAAACAGACCTGTAGTGTTGCTCACTAGTTAACATGAATCAGGCAGGGTTTGGTAAATGGTAAACCCAACCCTAAACCACAGCAGATGACACAATGAGAATGGAGCAGTCAGTGATTATCATTCTCATTTGAGTGTGTGACACCAAAGAAAGATTGAGAAAGTGGTTAGTGAAATAGTTAAAGATATACTATGCATCTATGATATACTTTTTTTTAATGTAGAAAATGTATTTATATAGCAAGTACATCATGGATTCATCTTCCAAACCGTGTTTTTGTCTTATGCTGAATCACTATGGGTGGTATTTTTTAACTTAGTCTTTTAAATTAGTCTTAAGCCCTGTTCACACCAAGGACGATAACTATAAAGATAATGATAAAGGTATAGTTCTAAAAATCGTTCTCAATATTAAAGAATAGCAGAGTCCACACCACAACTATAACGATAAAGACAAAGAGAAACGATATCGTTGGAATCACTTTCAAAACGATTTTTCTCCAGCTGATGAACGATAAAAAATTGAGAGCCAATCAGAATCCATCCTGCTGTAACGAGCTCGAGAATTTAAAGCGGCAGACGCGCGTGCGCTTAGAATAAACAGACGATATCATTCGCTGGTGTGGACGCTAATATCGTTATCTTTATAGTTATTGTTCTTGGTGTGAACGGGGCTTTAGTCCTGTGTCAAATGTACTTTTTAGTTATTATCATATTTAGTCAACCTTGTCCTGTTTTTGTTTAGTCAAGTTTTAGTCGACCAAATGTCAGAGCATTTTAGTCTAGTTTTAGTCAATGAAAACTTAATCAAATTTTGTTTTCATGAATGAAATTAACACTAGTTTGTACGAGTGTCTAAAGCCTAGCCTTAGTCTTGAAGTCGTTGTGGTGTTCACACTATGTGACACTACATAAATGATTCGCAACAGGGGGTCACACACTACACGAGCTGACAACAACTCTATCACCCAACTACTCTATCCGGAACCCAAACCACAATTTGTCATGAAAACACACGTGAGAAGTTGAATGGGAATGACGCGAAACAACAAGTGAAACAGGAGTTGTTTATTTGAAAATGGACGTTGGGACGAAATTAGTGCTGCAAGCTGTTTGCGTGATGATCTGTTCTGAAAAATACTGCTCCATTTCTTGTGTCCAAACTTTTCTTAAAGCCGTGTTGCTGCTGCTGTTTTTCTTCCGCTGACCACAACCCATGCCTTGTTCTCTCATTGGCTGTAGCTTGTCGCGACACCTGACACCACGTGATGTCGAGTCGGCCGACAGGTCCAGATATTTAGCATGCTAGATATTTGTTTGGTGTCAGCGAGGCATCGACGAGGTGTCAGTGAGCCTCTTTGATGCGTTGTTGAGTAGTTCAGATTGCCGATCGCTGATCACCCACTGATTTTCCCCTGATCTCAGCCCGACCTGTCGGCGAGCTCGTTGACTTGCAAATCGGGCTTAAATCGGGCTTAAAATCCTCTAGTGTCAGCTTGGCATAAGTATAGACTGCAGTAGGAATGAGAAATTAGCATTTTAGCACAAACCGGCTCATTCAGTTCTTATTGAGTCAGACGTGCTACTTCGGCTGTGCGTCCTGCGTCATAAACCCGGAACTAAAGTTCGATTCAGTTCGATTTTGTGAATCGGCTTAACCGGTTACTTCCTGAGAGCCGGCTCAAAAGAACGATTCGTTGAAGAATCGAACATCACTACTGCCTGCCCTGACCCTTCGCATATATACTGGATTACCCTTTTGTCTAGCCCTGTTGTATGTTGTTTGCCGTAGATCTACCCTCGCCTGTATCCTGGATTACTCTTTTTGTCTTGCCTAATTTACCACTGTTTGCCGGTATCGACCCATGCCTGTATTTGACTACGTTCTTTGTAATAAAGCCTGCAGATGGATCCACACTTCACTGCCTCGACTTTACACTTACATTACACTTAGTGCTGATGATGTTGAAGTCTTGCGACATGGCAACACACTTTCATGGCAATTCATAACTATTTTATGTTTTGTTAAATTGATTGCTTATTCACATGAATTTGGAAAACCTCATTCATACATTTTTGTGTGATCTGCTAATGCTGCAGTGATGGTTATGTTATAAGGCTGGATCTTCATGCTTTTTTTCTAAAAAATTTACATTTTTGTACTTTTCACATTAGGGTACAACAGAGCTAAAGGCCCACCTTAAGAAAAAACGTGCTATTCACTGCGTCTTAAATGTATAATTGCAGAAAAAATATATACGTTGTATTGAACATTAATGGAGCAACATATTTTGTGTGAAAATAAATCATTCAAGTTGTTTATTTTGTTTAAAAATCGTATAAATGTATGAGGTGGCAAGAGGTGCTTTTTACCCCACACACGGGGCAAAATGCTCACCAGCATGGCGTAAAAGGCACACGGTGTTGATACAAATACTTCAGCTAAAATATATATATATATA
>NW_015557098.1:0-22038 GCF_001515605.1 Sinocyclocheilus anshuiensis | reverse complement strand
TTATTATATGATATGATTAATATCATGTTTTTAAATATGATGGTTTCATTCTAAACATGGTGATTATCTCTAATATGGACACCCAACATAATATATGATATTTACAATCTGAATCTAACCATGCCATGTCAACAAATGGAAAAGTCAGCCATCTTTTAATTATCATGTTAATTACTGTGCGCCTTTAGCCCCAACAGCAGGGGTGCTTTTTACCCCAAATACCATACTTTTACATATTCTTTCATTATTTAAAAACTGTTGCTTTAATCATTTTAAACAAAACTGAAAGTCAAAAAGAAGACCTTTGTCTCAAAATATATGCATTAATTTTAGCGATTCTCATTTGCTACTTAAATCTACAACATTTTAAAAAACATAAAATATTAGATCAAGTAAGCACAGAATCAACTTTGCACTATGCCATACTAACTTCCAGGTTGGCTTACAAAATTAAGCCATGCCCACAGCACACTGATGAATACTTACTGCTGAAAAACTTGCTTAAACCAACCTAAGCTGGTGTTAGCCTGGCCAAGCTGGTCTTTAATTGTTCTAGCTGGTCTCCTAGCCTGGCCAAACTGGTTCCCTTTCAAATGGTCTCTCCCGTTGCATTGAATGCTTATGGGGAAACTCCTGTTTACTCTGATACTGAAGCTGATTTGTTCACGTTCGTGTAACTGCACGACCAAATGGCGCTTCAACCCACCAAAAGGGGAGGAGCTGACTGCTATATAAGTCAGCTCAGAGCGCCATTCATCAGAATTTTTCTCCTTCAGCGATGAAGATCATCTCCTTGCTGGACTCTGAAGAAAGCCAAAAGCAAAGCAAGCTAAAGCAAGAAGCCAAAGCAAGAAGCTCAGCTTGCTCCTCACCGTAGAAGAGCACCGGCAGAGGAAGATCGCCTTCCCCTGTGGCCACCTGGCGACTATTAAGAGCAAATTTCTGAGCAAATTTCCTGCGACGTTGTTGCAAATGTTGTGCTTGTGCAGGGCACCCCTGCACGCTTCACACGGGCACAGTGATTGCACCGCTTGCCTGGGCTGCGCCTACGCTGAGGCTGCGCTCACTGAGACAGACTGCTTTCACTACGAGCTGCAAGATAAGGGGCACATCCCTCCCACGCTCAAAGTATATGTGGCAGACCGCCCTCCTTTTGGCATTAGCATCGGTCAAGCGAGTAGGTGACCTGCAAGCACTGTCAATCAGTGCTTCATGCCTTGAGATTGTGCCTAAAGACTGTAAAGTTGTCCTCAAACCAAGACATGGCTGTGTGCCTAAGGTGCTCTCAACCCTGTTCAGAGCACAGGTCATTACTCTTCTCGCTTTTCCTAATTCAGAGGATGAGCAGGGTCCCAATCCACTCTGCCTGGTTCAGGCTCTTAGAGTGTATGTTTAGTGCTCTGGCCTGTTTAGGCACTCAGAGCAGCTCGTTGTGTGCTTCAGAGGCCACTCTAAAGGGCTGCCAGTTACAAAGCAGAGACTATCTTGTTGGATAGTTGATGCTATAGCCCTGGCTTACGCCTCAGAGGGCTTACAGTGTCCTGTTGGGGTGAGGGCTCACTCCACCAGAGGAATGGCCTCCTCCTGGGTTTGGTCCATCGGGATTTCTATTGGTGATATATGTGTGGCCGCTGGCTGGTCGTCGCTGTCAACCTTCACTCGGTTTTACAACTTAGATGTCCCTGCCCTCCAGGCACAGATTTTTGTCTGCTTAATTTACCTAATCCACTCTGTAAGCCGAAAAGTTTCTCATAATTAGCTTTTTAAGGAGCCCTCAGTACGGCCACTCCGAGGCTGGGCTTTCATAAAGCAAGGCATATTGGTTGTGTTCCCCATAAGCGTTTAACGCAATAGTAGAGACAGTTCGAAAGAGAACGCTCCGGTTACTAACCTAAAGATTCTGATGAATGGCACACTGAGCCGTCGGCTCCTCCCCTTTTGGCTAGCTGAAGTGCCATTTGTTCGTGCAGTTACACAAACGTGAACAAATCAGGCTTCAGTATCAGAGTAAACAGGAGTTTCCCCATAAGCGTTCAATGCAACACTCGTTCCCTTATCTCAGGGAACCAAGGTTACATTAGTAACCGGAGCGTTTTTAGCTAGTTTAGTTGTGTAGCCAGCCTGACCCGCTCAAAAGTGCCCAAAACCCACTTAAAACAGACCACAAACCAGTTTACCCTAGTTTAAGCCATTATTATGAAGGAAAAACAATTATAAATGGGTCTATGTTTTAACAACACTATGTTCCTTCAAGTAGTTTTTGGTTTTGAATGCAATTTATAGTATGCTACAGTCTAAAGACTGCTTTCAACTGCACACTATGCGCATTATTGTAAACAGATTTGATAAGAAAGTTTTTTCAAAAAAATACATGCGAATGAAGCCTTTGCAGGATTTTTCTGACGTCTGCTCCCCTGCTACTGTGCAAAGCTTCTAATATTTGTGGACTGTTGTCAGCAGTCATAAAACGACAAGCACAAAAACAACAATTTATGTCTTCCTATATTTATAAAGACTGAGGTTTCTATTCATAGCGACTATATATGGGAACACTGTTATTTCCAAGGCTCTCCCCCAATGACAAAGTCATTTTCTTATCACCTTGAGTGCTGCTTCCAGAGTGACTGAATAAATGCCAGACTAGCCTGGCTAATGGCACAGGCTGAATTGCTCTGTATCGCACTCAGCTGGGCATCATGCCCATTGCTTCTGCCAGCAGTGCCCACACACAGGTTTAAAACACTCATCCAAAATAGCCCTTCATCTGTATTAGGGGCTCATGCATACAATGATACATAAATATTCCTATTCCCTGTGTGTGTTTGTCTATGATTGCTGCCCTGCTCGCCAATAAAGAACAATGCCTCTTAGACGTTCAGGCAAACATACAATTACTCACCCACACATGCTCGTACAAGCGCTGGGCTTCATGCTGAAGCAGGCTGGTGTGGGCGGCTCTGTGCCAGGGCTGCTGCTGCTGTGGCGGCCCCACAGGAAGAGCCCGGGCCGCTTTCTCCTGTCTCACTGCTCTAGCAGATGTCCTGCAGATGTGAAGATCTGTGTGACGCACCTCTCCAGAAAAGGTTTATTTATAGTTCACCAGTGGCAACAACTCGCTTTTAATTGTTACGTTTCATATTCCCTTGTAAAAAAGACTTTAGCATACTTTAAAAAAAATGAGTACTTAAAAAAAGAGTAATATACTTAAAAGAATATGCTTCTTTTAATGGAATTAATAGCTAATTAATTAATTAAGACAATTATTGCATGTTAAATGCAAAATTGCAAAAAGTTTGCATTTATTACAAATGCAAATAGCTGAACTTTAGAGTGCTCTTTTGACCCATTTAAGTAAGATGTAAGTACATCTTTATATGTAATATCATAATTACTTATATTATCTTTGAAATATGGTTAAAGTGTACTGCTGAATGCACCGACAAACATTTATAGTAAACTAAAATATACTTTAATGTAATTTTTCTTGAAACATGATGTATTTATGCCATGTATCTAAATATATTTGTATTTACACATTGATAATGATGAAGTTGAAATTTAGTACATTTAAAATATAATAACCAACCCTTTAAACGTAATATCAAATAACAACAGTTAAAATTATAATCAAGTACTTTACATGTAATTTAGTATGTTAGTCAACACATTAAAATAATTGTTCTTCTTTAAAGCATTACAAAATATGATTAAAAAAAGATGTAAAATGTACTTTTAAGTAAAACTTTTAATTTTTACAAGGTGCATTTTTTACGGAAACAATCATGAAAGTGAACTCTCATTAAGCACACCTATATGAGCTTTTATCGCATGAATATTATATTATCTGCAAGTATAGCTCTTAAAAATATACTTTGAAGGTTTGAAGTACACTACAAGTGCATGTTCAATACAATTAAGTGCACTTATTTTTTCATAAGGGTTATAGATTCTCATTATTATTATTATTATATTATAGAAAAAGAAAGAGATAGTTCACTCATAAATTAACATTCTGTCATTATTTACTCACCCTCAAGCTCTGTGTGACAAAAGCACAGAAATTTTAGTCATTTTTCACGGATAACCTTTCCTTCTCTTGCAAACTGAGTCAGTGAGATGAGAATAAGATCAGTCTGGTTTGTGAATGAATCATTTACAACTGTTTTGTGAACTGGATTAACACATTCACTGAAAATATTCAAACTGAGAAGAAAAACGCTGCTACCTCAGTGCGGTTATCAGGACTGAATAAAACCAACAAAACACACACAATGATTTGGAAGACTGGGAATAAAGTGCATGAGATATATAGACTACTAATCACAATTTTCTTTTTTAAAGTGAAAAATTAAAAAAGACACCAATTGTAAATAGCTACATAAGTAATAAGTTAACCAATTACAACAATCCAAGAATATTTTCATTGAATAACAGCCTCAGATTTCAGTCTGTTCCTCACACTGAACGAACATATTGCCTCAGAAGACTTGAAAATTGTGGTAGAAAAAAAACCCTACATAAGACGTATGACAATAGCATAATTATAGTAAAGAAGATAACTTAAAATACAAGCATAATAAATAACTCTCATTTAGCCCATAAGAATAGCAACAGAATGATGCCCTAAGAGCATCAGATGAGATATGCTTCTTTAAATGTTCATGTTTCTAGGTCAGTTCAAACGACATCCAACCAAGCTGAACAAAACACTCATGCTCATCTGCCTGACTAAGCAGGTAATATACTCTTATTATTATCTAATATACTCTTTATTTAAGATGATCAGACCGCACAGTAGAAATAGGTTTGTGTGCTGCTGAAAGGCATTTATCCCAGGTCTTTTTTTCTTTCACTTTTTAAAAGAGCCAGAGCAGACGCAGAGTAAAGTGAAATTGATTAATGCGGCCTTAACATAAGAGTGTGCATTCAGATATTAACTGAGCAATAATGGTTATTATTTATGACCAGACAATGACATGCATGAACTTGCAGATAGGGTCACGCTCAGGGAACAGGCCCGTGCAACAGTACAGGCAGATGGTATAATTTATGCTTTAATTAAGTGCCTAATCAGAATCATGATTAAAAAGCTGTCATTAGAAAAATGGTATAATTGAATTAGCTCTCTATAATCGTATTCATCTGGAATGTTATTAAGTAGATTAAATGTGAGCACAGAATGAACTTAAAGAACTCTCAAAAAAGCTGAAGTACTATTTGTTTATCTTACCCAGAGAACACACTGTGAGAGAAAAGGTACAGTACATGATGGTACAAATCTGGTCCTTTCTAGTTTAGAAAGTACATAAAAGTCCTTTCATAACACAACAGGGATTTTTAAGAGCATTCACATGTTCTTTTTTAATTTGCAAAGTCATGTTTTAATATTTCAGATATATTCTTTGTCATTATAGGCCACTTTTGGATTCTTAATGCATTTAACAAAATAGTAAACTCACAATTTGTTAACATTAAAATGATACTAGTGTTTTATTTTAATCATAATATCATAGTGCTAACTTTAAATAATCTGGCTTTTTAAAATCCCCTTACAAGTACAAATATTAGCATAGGATCTGATGAATTATGTGATGATAATAGCTTGTTTGATAAAATTGCATTATTTGGGATGAAAACAATTAAATTTCAGAAGATGGTAAAAAATCTTTAAAAATTAACTTCAAGCTGACATCCTCATAAAAGCTATAACTGTCAATCCCTCACTGAGCAATAGCTACATTTAAAATCTATTTAAATGCATTACATGTTCATTTTCTTGCTATTTTTTAATTAATCACATTTAATACGTGACATTCCTGAAGTTGATCAGAGCACATTTCTGAAACTTGATTGATGTATTGATTGATTGTACAATATTCAAAGTGAGTAAATGTTGTCAGCATTTTCATTTTTGGCTAACTATTGACCTAAAAGAGTTTCACATAGTGTTTGTGTCACGGATCGGTGTTGTAGAACACACACGAGCACGAAGATGAAGGCTTTAATAAATCCACAGGCAAATAATCCACATAAGAGAACAGCAACAACACATTCAACTTAGACGAGACCCGACAACAATGAACAGCAACAGAGCAACTTAAATACACCTGAACTGAATGATGAAATCAAATCAACAACCGTGACAACCAACACAACAGGGAAAATGTGCAAGCTGAAACAAAGTCCAAACTTAGTGATATTGTGACATTTTGTCCCATTAGAGCAGTGGAGTCCAATCCTGCTTGAGAGGGCCACTGTCCTGAAGAGTTTAACTCCAACCCCAATTAAACACACCTGAACCAGCTATTCAAGGTCTTACTAGGCATACTAGAAACTTCCAGGCAGGTTTGTTGAAGCACGTTGGAGATAAACTCCGCAGGACACCGGCCCTCCAGGAGTGAGTTTGGTGACCCCTGCATTAGAGGCTCATGTACTGTAAGCGTGTGCTGCCCTCATCAGGCCAACAGCTTTCAGTATTGTTTCACTCAGTCCTACACTCTAAAAAATGCTGGGTTTTTTCAACCCAATTTTGGGTCAAATATGGACTAACCCAACCGTTGGGTTAAATTTTTACATTCAATTTTTAACCCAAAAGTTGGGTTAGTCCATATTTGACCCAAAGTTGGGTTGAAACAACCCAGCATTTTTTAGTGTACACAAACTCGTAGATGTACTTTTCATTTCCATGTATGAAAACCTTTATACATATGCAATTATAATAAGATAGAGCTCATGTAGACATTATGCATTTCAAAAAAGATCTGTTTTATTATCAGGCTACATTTGGTTCTTATGGACAGAAGCTACACTCTAAAAAATGCTGGGTTAAATATAACCCAGCATTTTTTAGAGTGTATAGGATGTATCTGGAGGCTATAATAAAGGACCAGTCTTTATGAAATTGGATTAAAATTCCAGTTCTTATCATTTTCTCTCCATCTCAGAGGGCTAAAGATCCGTTAAGATATGAGAACCGACTGAAATGAATGAGAAAGTGGCATAAATGACAGTAGTCAGGATTTGAAAAGGACTTTAGAGAGGAGAGAGTGTCTTAGATGGGGGGCTTCATTATTGTCAGGCATCAGGTAAACATTTTCAGACATTCATTATGGGCTTGGATCATGTGAAAGAGGGTGACTCAATCGCATCTTTTGTGCACATGCTACACAGCAGATTTGTAAGGCACATGAAAGCAGGTTTCATCAGAGTACTGCTTCAGCCAAACACAGATAAGTGATTTATTAATTATATTACTGAGGAATTAATTAATTCTTACTAAATATTTCATACAGCGACCGTTTAGCTTTAAATTTGAGCGTGAATGTTACTGTGCTTCACCACTAGATGGCAGAAAAGGCTGATGAATTGTGTTCTTGTGTTACTTTTCTGGTTTTATTCATGAATTGCTATTGATAGTAAGTCCCACAAAGCCAATGACTGCAGACACAAACTGATGGAGCAATAAATAAACAGAACAAACAGAATCAAAGTCAGTGAATTAAAATACACCACCATTCAAAAGTTTGGGGTCAGTAAGACTTTTATTTAAAACAATTAATACTTTTATTCAGAAAAGACAGAGAACTCATTAAAATTCAACACATCAGAATGATTTCTGAAGGATCATGTGACACTGAAGACTGGAGTAATGATGCTGAAAATTCAGCTTTGCATCTCAGGAATAAATTACATTTTAAAATATATTAAAATAGAAAGCACTTATTTTAAATTGTGCAATAATATTCCACAATATTACTGTTTATACTGTATTTGATCAAATAAAGCAGCCTTGGTGAGCATAAGAGACTTCTTTCAAAAAAGATCTTACCAACCCCAAACTGTTGAATGGTATATAAACAAATCCAGTAGAGATTTTGCAGGCTTCATTTACAAGGAAGGATAAAAGTGTATATTTTCACTAAAATACTCCCTCATAGAGTTCATGATATTCATTAAACTGGAAGGTACAGTATTAGGAAAACTAAACATCTTTAATCCATCTACTATATGTGGGCAGGCAGTGTTTTTTACAGTCACAGTTAGATGATCGTCATAGAGAATGGTGATCAGGGCCATCGCGCCTCAGCAATTTAGCTTCTCAGAGTAATGCTATTAAAAACAATCAGGTGAGTGTTTGTGGAAAAATACAGCTTTTCAGAAGAAGTACCAGTTTGCTGCGTGGTCTGTTGTTTCTAAGGTGTGGGTGGTGAATCGTGGTCATATACAAAGACGAGACAGAACCATGCAATGAAATCCAAACAGAATAACAAAATGCTTCAGGGAGCAGAGTTAACTGTTCGACACACAGATCTCGGTTAAAGCTGCCTACATCAGCATGTTTAGCTTACATTCCAGCCTCCCTGATGATGTGAGCCGACTAATGATCTATTTCATTTGCAGCATGTGATTACATAAACACACACCTGCAAAGACTGAGAGAATTCATATGCTCTCACTTGTATGTTTTCATATGATCTGATCATGCTTCATTTAGGTTAGGTTTAGGGGTTAGCACCTTCATGCTTGTGCTTCACATTGTACAGATTCATATGGAAGCCCATTTCTATGGAAGCCAATTTCTGCCACAAAATAAAAAAAAAAAAGAGAAGAAAATAAAAAAGTAATTGTGACCTTTTATCTTGCAATTCTGAGTTTATTTCTGGCATTTTTCCTCACAATTTCTGAGAAAAGTTATTTATTTATTTTTTAAATGTTGCTGCAGTTAATTATAACAACTTAACATTTCTTGAGATAACTTTAATATCCAACTAAACCAAAGTTAGCTAAACATAATTTTAAGTCAAGCACAACCACTTACTTTTTTAAGTTGAAACAACACATTATTACTTATTCAAATGCTGTATTTTAAGTTGTGATAACTAATTGCATCAATCATTAACAGTGTATAAAGTCAGAATAGCAAGATATAAAGTCAGAATTGTGAGATAAAAGCAATTACTTTTTATTTTTTATTCTGTAGCGGGAAAAAAAACAGGATTGTGAGATAAAAAGTCACAATTACCTTTCTTATTTTTTATTTTGTGGTGAAAAACAAAACAAAACAAACAACAACAGAAACAGAATTACAAGATATAAATTCAGAATTGTGAGATATAAAGTCAGAATTTTGAGTTAGAAATTCAGAATTTGAAAATAAACTTGCAATTCAGAGAAAACTATTCTGAATTTTGAGATAAAAATTCTCAATTACCCATTTTATTTTGTATTCCATCACAAAAAAAAAAAAAATCACTTATTTTAGATATAAAGATCAGAAATGAAAGATATAATCTCAGAATTCTGAGATACAAACTCGAAATTGTAAGAAAATTGTGTCAGAATTTTATATCTAGAAACAAAGTCAGAATTGTGAAATAAAAAGTCGCAACTAATTATTATTATTATTATTACTATTTAAATATCAGAATGGCAAGGAAATAAGTCAGAATTGTGAGATAAAGAGTCACCAGCTCTCTCTCTCTTTTTTTTAATCTATGGCGGAAATGGGCTTCCATAGTTTAAAACGAAATTGTTATGTCGTAAATTAGTTTTCTCATGAGATCTGGTTGGAAACTTTGCGTTCTAGCTTATGAAGTATGTGTGCAGAGGCAGAGCTATTCTGCCTTTAATCCTCTAATTGAGTCAGTTCAGCAACCACTGCCTCAGATTGGGTATAAAACACACATGCTCTTAAAACGCAGCCATGTGTATCTCTCTGTCTCTGATATAGTCACTATTCCTGAACTTTCTCATCTGCTTTCACCCCACAACTGCTCTCTCTCTCTCAAGCGTTTCAATTTCCATCCACTCCCTCTGTCTGCCTTTTTCAGTTCAACTCTCACTTGACCTGTCAAAATGTTCCCTTCCTCTGCGCCCTGCCCCAGAGTCATCATTTGTTCTTGCTCTCAAAGTAACAACAAATCCAAAACAGCACCAAATGAAAATGAAAGATCTGTCATCATTTACTCACCCTCATGTCATTCCAAATCTATATGACCTTCTAACTTCTGTGGAACACAAAAGAAGATTTTTAGCATAATGTTCATGCAGCACTTTTTGCATGTAATGAAAATGAATGGGTCACCAAAAGATCACCTTTTCAAACATTTTTCATTTTTGACTTAATTTTCAGACTCCTTGTTGACGTGAAGATTGATCAAAGGCCCTTAAATTACAATCATTGTTCATTGATATTGCATTTCAAGGTTGTTTTTGAGTGTGGTGGTTTAGGTGAGCCCCTTATAATGTGTGAGAGTCGTGGTTTGAACCCTGCTCTAGTAATGCAGTTACTGGGTTAGATTTGATCATGGCCAGCCATTAAAGCACAGAGCGTGTTGTGAGTGCTGTATGATGCTGTCTGGTTGAAGATGAAGGCTGGAAAATATTGATAAATAATGCTTTTGTTAAGGATGGCAGATGTGTGCATAAAACTGCACAAAATAGCCACAAAATTCATAAACTCATGATGCAACAAAAGAAGGACAGTTTTGTATGGAAGCCAGTTTCCGCCCAGGAAATAAATAAATATGTACATACATACATGAATGAATGAAAAGATAATTGCTACTTTTTATCTCACAATTATGATTTTTTTTTTTACCATTGCAAATCTGAGTTTATATTTCAAAATTTTAACATTTTTTTCTTACAATTCTCGAGATATAAACTAGCAAATTCTGAGAAGGAAGGTCTTAATTGTGAGACATAAACTCACAATTGCGAGAAAAAAAAGTCAGAATTGTGAGATCCAATAAAACTAAAGAAAATATTTGAAAAGTGGAAATAAAACATAATAAATTAATAAAAAATAAATATCTGCCACCTAACGTAGCCTATTGCTAAAGAAAACACTGTTATTTTAGTATAAACAAAATTCATCATTGTTTGCACTTAGTGTTACTAGAATATATCACTTTTTCCACTTAGTGTAACTGCCAAAAAGAAAACAATATAATTATTCAGTTAAAGATAGCCCAGTGTTGATTCAGTTCTGTTCAATATGTAAAGTTAATTAATTATGAAATTAGTTTAATTGGGCAATTTAGCATTGTTTACTAGTATGAACCCTTATTAACAAGCCTTTGTAAAAATATTTTATTATCTATATCATTTATCGTGATAACAACTCTTCCACCAAGTAATACAGTTCATTAGCATAACAATAGCAATAGCATCTTTATGGTTGGCAAACTTGGCACACTAATACTGAATAAGAGTGCATATATTAATCTCTTTATAACGGATTCCAACATGTCTTGTCCAATCAACGTCAAAACTATCTTTGTTTTACAAAGTAAAAAGCACATATCAGGTCAGATCAAGTCTGTATTTCATTTCCACAAAGTCAAGAATAAAGCTGGCCATGGACAGCATATGTTATGAATATTTCATCCAAAGCCTGACACAAAGTGTGTGCATGTGCAGCTGTATATTGAGAAGCAAGTAGAACGGTGCCACACTGCATGTTTGATCATTCTTATGCATGGCATCTGCGTTATGTGACAATCCTTGTGTTGAATGTAAATGAATCTGGAAAGGCAGCTTTGCTGTCTACATAATTTTAGCTCATTAGTACTAGTTAAAAGATCTGAAACAATTTGCTAAGCTAGTGTCAGTGCTGTGCTATTCATGAGATTGTGTTTTTGACAGCTGCATGCTGAAAGCAAAACAATGTGGACTGGCTTCGGGTGAATTAAGAAACACTTAAAATCTTACTGTGTTGGAGCTGTGGTTTGGCAGTTAGTGCAGGTTCTCCAGACAACTTGAGCCTTAAAAATCTAGCCTGTCAGTCCAGTAATTTCCTATCTTCTACTTACTGATAGTCTCAATAAAAATCCCTAAAATAGAAATGACACAGTTGTTACATTTGCTACATTTTTGATTGCAGGTCAAAGGCTCTTAAATATTTGTGTTTAAGATGTCAGCGTCTGTCATCCAGTTTTATACTAAATGACTAATATTTTCACATGAAAACCAGCCCTTCCATTTTCCCTGTTCACAGGTTCTATTGGCTTCTCATTGACCCACTCCTCCTGAATATTATTAATATCCTCCTGTAGCTACTGTCAGGCAAACACAGTCTGTTCCTGCAGTGCAATATTGAAAATTGCAGGCAGTCGCAACACACCGAGCCATTACAGTTTATGATTTTCAGAGAGTAAATGAAATTAATCTAATAAAAGAGAAACTGGCACTGTTAAAGAAACCATCAAGGCTGGTGTGCTACAAGTCTGTTTATGAAATGTATTTCTGGTCAAAACTGAAGCATATATTCATCATGGCCAGTTGCTGGTGATGCTGATACTGTTCAGCTAGCGTTGATATTGTTTTATTTTGGATTTTGTTGTTATGTTTTGCTTTGTATTCATTTGTTTGTGGTCTTTTTTGTTTTGAGTTTTGTTTTTGCTTTGGGTTTAAATGTTTTGCTTTGATTGGTTTTGTCTAGGCTTTGTTGTTTTGCTCTGTTTTGTTTTGTCTACATTTTGTTGTTGAGTTCTTTTATTTTGTTTGTTTTCTTTTGTTTTGTAGTTGAGTTCTTTTATTTTGTTTGTTTTGTTTTGTTGTTGAGTTCTTTTATTTTGTTTGTTTTCTTTGTTTTGTAGTTGAGTTCTTTTATTTTGTTTGTTTTCTTTTGTTGTTGAGTTCTTTTATTTTGTTTGTTTTCTTTGTTTTGTTGTTTAGTTTTGTTTAAACTATCCAGAACACTCTAACTATTGCCTAGCAATGCACCACTCACACATTTTCCTCAAACAATGTAAAAAATAGCTTAGCGAAGTAGTGTTGTAAAGAAGATTTATGTAAGGCTAGTGAGAAATGGATGTGCTGTCATAGCAAAAACACATTAGAGGAGTTCCAGAAATCCAGGCTGTAAGGAGACCTAATGGCTTATTCAGCAGCAGAAAGATATTCTATACTTCTACATAAACATCAGGACTCACGTAATAATTTCTTATAACAAACACTTAAAAGGTTTTTACTGTCTGCTGTTATCTGAGCAAATGAAAACTGTAAATCTCTCTAATAGTAATTTAGAAAGTATGAATTGTAAAGAATAGAAGGCCAATCCAATTACATGGGCTTCAGAGTGATACAATCAGAGTCCACAGAAACCGAGGACAAAAGAGTCCTGAAGATCATTTTAAGGCAGCTCATAAGATAGATAGATAGATAGATAGATAGATAGATAATGTTTAATTATTACTTCTATAGGTAAGTAGCCATTTTGAAGGAATGTTCTGGTTTAAAATAAATTAAAATCTATTGACAGTCTCTGAGGTATGATTTGATTCGACTCAGCGCTAGATACAGAATAGGTCTTTGTATTTGAACTTAGTAGCCATCTTTTTACTGTCTGCGATCTCCTGAAACGACTATCGCTGTCTTCACCCAGTGGCAGTTGTAATAAACTTTCAATTTGTGTTTCTGTTCGTGTCTGCAGTAAAAGAGCGCTATAAGACAACTCTGGTTATTGACCGAGGTAATGAATGAATGATGACTGAAGAGCTACACATACAGGAAACATGACTGATGGTGTGTACATCTACCCTCATAATACATTTATTGGTTTCCAAACCAGAAAGAAGGATATTTGCTGAGAAATAAATGTACAAAATAAAATATAAAAAACATAAAATACATTTTATAAAACTGACATTTTATGAAAAATATTTAATAATTTTATTCAGCAAGGATGCATTAAATTGATCACAAGTGCCAGTAAAAACATCCAGTTCTCCAACAACTGCACTGGCTTCCTGTTAAACAGAGTATTGAATTCAAAATTTTACTTCTTGTTTATAAGACATTACATTACATAACCTGGCTCCTTCTTACTTATCTGACCTACTTTTAACACATACTCCCTCTCAAACTCTCAGATCATCGTTTACATTCTCTTTAGTTCTTCCTTGTACGCGTTTGGTTTAGTGCTGATCTCGAACTTTTAGCTACGCTGCTCCTCATCTGTGGAATTTACTTCCACAAGACATTCATAATAGTGACTCTCTTCCTATTATTAAATCTCATTTGAAGACAAATCTTTTTTAGGCAGGCATACCAGTGATATATTTGATGTATTTCCTAATATTTGTAAAGCTATGAATGTGGGCTTTGAATTTTATTGTTGCTTGTTAACTGTTTTATGTGTTTTATTTGCATGTGAGGCATCCTTGAGTGTCACGTAAGACGCCCATAAATAAAATGTATTATGATTATTATTTATAATGTTACAAAAACTTCAAATAAATGCTATTCTTTTGAATTTTCTACATATTAATCCCTTCTGAAAAAAAAGTATCTTGGTTTCCATAAAAATTAAGAAGCATAACTGTTTTCAACATTGATGATAATAAGAAATGTTTCTTGAGCAGCAATTCAGCATATTAGAATGATTTCTGAAGGATCATATGACACTGAAAAGGGAAGTAATGATGCTGAAAATTCAGTTTTGATCACTGGAATAAATTTAATTTTAACATACAGTATATTACAATAGAAGGCAGTTGTTTTAAATGGTAATAATATTACACAATATTACTGTTTTTACTGAGACTTCTTTCAAAAACATTAAAACACCTTACCGACCCCAAACTTTTGAACAGCAGAGTTTGTATATATTCTATTCATTTGAATTCTATTCTATTCTATTAGAAATTCATAGAGTGCATTGCTGTAAACACGATTTTTGCTTGTGGTTTTACAAACTGTACAGAACAATTTGCCTACCAACTCATTCTGAACCAAAAGATTGAAGCACTGTGGGAAAAACGTAGGTGGCATCCCGCATCTTTGAAAAGCAGAAATCATGTCTCTTCAAGAGGACTGTAGAACGAACAGATGGCCTGCAAGAGATACTGCAACAACTTTCTGTGTGTGCGTGTGTGTGTGTCCTTCTCATCTGAAGGCAGGAACACCTGCTGAGGAGTGTTTGACACAGGTCTGAACTGACTCTATCGCCTACTGCTGTGGAAAAGTCCATGTTTTCTGTATTTATGCTCAACGACGGCCATTTGACAGATGGGTGGCAAACCCTCCCGCCTGTGGAGAAGAACACACCTGTCAAAGTGACAGAGCACCTGCCCAAACATCCTTCCCACTTCTCTGGCTGCACGTACGGCTGTCTTAACCCGCCTCCCCCCAGCCCCAATGACCCCTTACAGTTGTTGTTCTGATCTCATTGACATCAGTGCAGTAGTCTTGTAAATGCATATTTTTCCTCTGGCGGTGACTGTGAAAACTTGTACAAACACTCGCTCACCTCTGATTCTGAGGAGAAGCCAAAGGGAGCTATGATTCAAAATTTGAAAGTTGCTCCGAGCATAGTGTTGCTTAGCAACCGCCTCCTACCTTCACAGTAATGTAGCCGGTAGCAGGTTTCAGAGTAGTTAAACTGCAGACCTGGACACTTGTGAAGTCTGCCGGGACCCTCTTCCACACACGCCTCAGCACCTTCCTTTGCATTTACTTTTGTTCACCTCTTTTGAGCTCTATAAGATTGAAATCCTATATTAAAATCAGGATCTCACACATGTCTGTGTTCACAGAGCCTTGCACAGAGATTGCGAGAGACCTCAGCAGGAGTTTTCCATGTTCAGGGTGCCAAATATTGCATAAAGAGCATGCATGATTGCACAAGTTTAAAACAACAGACATCAAGTCAAGTGAAATTTATTGTCCTTCCAGCCACATATACATAAACGGTGGAACAAAATGTTTGGCTGCAGTACAATAGCATGCAGCATGCATAAATTTAAAATTACACAAACAGAATACATTAATGCACAAATATTAAGCAAAGAGCATGCAATATTACATAAAATTATTTCACAAAAGCATGCATACACATTCATTACACAAAGTGCAAGCATTATATGAATTCTGGACATTGCACATTTGCATAATTTCACACATACTAAATAGAGTAGGCATTTCACAACACATATTACACAAAGAGCATGAATTATTCAAAGGTAAGCATGCAGTATTATATACATATAGCACAAAAAACATGCATGCACAAACATTACACGAGCAACCTTTACATGACTATTTAACAAAGAGTGCACATTTGCATTATTGCACACATACTAAATAGAGTAGGCATTTCACAACACATATTACACAAAGAGCATGAATTATTCAAAGGTAAGCATGCAGTATTATATACATATAGCACAAAAAAACATGCATTCACAAACATTACACAAAGAGCAACCTTTACATGACTATTTAACAAAGAGTGCACATTTGCATTATTGCACACATATTAAATAGAGCATGCATTTTACTATACATATTACTCAAAATGTATGATTTATTAAAAAGTTATTTATTTTTAAGTATTCAATTATTAATTAATTAATACATATAATATACAGAGCATATATTTTAACTGAGCTGCTTTAAAAATTACTTTTTTTAGTACACTGATCAATATATCATTGAAATATGTCCATATTAGAATCATTATTGATAACACTTTAGTTTACTGACCAATTCTCACTATTAACTAGTTGTTTATTAGCAGGCATATTACTAGCATATTTGCTGTTTATTAGTACTAATAAAGTACATATTTTGATCCCTTAATCCTATCCCACACCTAATCTTAACAGCTGCTAACTATTAATAAGCAGCAAATTAGGAGTATATATATATATATATATATATATATATATATACTAAACTTTGTGCTCTGTATAAGCTGTGGTCCACTGGAAGTCATCATTGCTGTAATAGGATTCATATTTCCCCATAAACCCTGTATAAACCTCATGCTTAAGCCTGCGTCATATTTGAATGCTAATCTATGTGTGTAGACCCTCACAGCTGAGCTAACACATTCTGACATCAAACATGCCCAGAGGTCTCTAGTGCTGAACCCAGCCCTTAAATTACACTGTCAAATGTCAAGTGCATGCGGCTTTTCTGTTTCTTAATCTCCCTACTGAGGGAATGAAAGTGAAGTGGAGAACAGGAGAGATGCGTTTCGCGTCAGAAGCTTTTAAAGCTCTTCCATGTAATAAAACACACCATTGTTAACTTCATCAGCCTATTTGATATACAGTATCTGAAAGAACTGAGGTTGCAGAAGGAATAAACGGATGAACTGCAGTGAATGTCTGCTCAAACAACTGCTGTGAGCACATATGGAGGTGATTTCAACACATGTACAGGTATCATATCAATGGAGTGAGTGAAGGAGTAAATTACACTGTTGAAAAAGAGTATATGATCAGCTGAGAGCTCAACGGTTCATTCCCATGGGTAAAATGTTCAAAAGCAAACAGTATTACGCCTCATTACACACAGAATGTACACTTGTCGACTCTCGTTTTAATGAGAAAAGGAAAAAGAGTCTAGTAATCAAGTTTGCTGATCTGGCATATGTGTTTAAATTAAATGCATTTTAAAATTATGATCTGATTATGAAAATATTTATATCGAAAATATTTAAGTACCCGACTCTCGTTTTAATGAGAAAAGGAAAAAGAGTCTAGTAATCAAGTTTGCTGATCTGGCATATGTGTACGGCTGGAGTATGAGCTCAGCGCAGTTACCGGGCAGAACAGATGACTCTGAAAAAGCACTGCACCTCAACAGTCATATTTCAGTTTGGCTGGAAGGCGATTTTTCCAAGTTGTGTTTTTCACATTCACTCTGTAGAGTTTTCTTGTGTGCAAAATAATCAAACATGATCCTCAGCTGGCCTGCAGGTTCAGAGTGGTTTTGATGTAGTGCTTAAAGGGTTGCAGTGTGACTCTCATCAATTAAGGAACAATAGTAGACCCGTGCTTTCATTATTTACCTCTTATGCACACACACAGTTTCAATTTTTGTATTAAATAGTCCTTTAATTAAAATATTAAAGTGATTCAGTATGTTTCTGTTATGAAACATTGGTCACATGTCAGGATGTAGTATTTAAAGTCAGCATGAAACGAAGTCCTTATTGTCTTTTCTTTCCTATTGTGATGTATATCACAGTGAAGCAGCTTTTCGAAAGAGAGAAAAAAAAATGTAGGGCAGGATTTAATTTGGTCCATCGGGAATTGAATGAATTGTTGGATCTTTGTCATTTGCTATTGCCCATGTGAATGACAGGTTGTCCTGCCCTCTCACCGAGACACACATCGTCAGGGGAGAGAAAGGCTGTTGTTGCAAGAGGGAGAGGAAGATATTTTCATTAAAGATTATAAAAAAAATAACGATGTGCATGGATAAATTATTTAATGATTTCCTGGTGTCTTTAAGAGTATTTATATTTTAGTTTGTTTTTTTTTCTAACTAAATAATAGAATTAATATTATAACTTCTAGATATTTGCTTATCTCAATGTTATAAAAATGATATTAATTTGTAACAGTTGGAAATGTTTTTTCCCTCCATTTTTACATTTTTTCTAGGACATTTTCCCTTGAGGATTGAAATGAACGAATGAATAAATGAATTATATTATATGGTACATTTTCTGATTCTCGTCTATTATCCTATTGTCTGATATAAAATTCTATTGTGTATCCTATTATTCAGATTTTGGATTACATTTTGGCACATGGATTTTATTTAACCAAATTAAATGCATTTTAAAATTATGATCTGATTATGAAAATATTTATATCGAAAATATTTAACTACTGTTATTAAAAAAACAATAAAGCACCACAGAAATTAAAATGAATACTTAATAATGGGCACATGAGTTTTGTTTTAAAACATTAAATTCTTTAAAACTTTACTTTTTTCCAAATTACATTTTTACATATATAATATTAATTTAATGTTATGTAAAAAAAAAATGAAAATAAAGCACAAGCAAAATTAATAATATTATATATATTTGGGCACATGATTTGTTTTTTAATTAAATACATTTGAAAATTATGATCTGATGACGGACATAAAATGTTTACATATAAAATATTTAGTTATTATTTCAACAACAACAAAAATAAATAAAACAATATATAACAATAAACAAACAATATAACAATAAAACACACAAACAAATAAGTAATATTACACTTAATGCAATATAAGTTTTTATTGACTATAATATTAAATTAATATTAGTATTAAAATAATATTATTTTAAATAAATAATAATAGATTAATTTTGCATCAGGCTAAAGGTTTGATTTATTTTACTCAGAACTATGTTTTATGTTCCTTGTACATTTTTGTAAAATATTTATTCTGTCATGACATGATAAAAATCAGACTAAAATATTATCTTATACTTCTTCTTGCAACTACATTGTATATGAATAATAGATTTAGCCACAGTATGTATGTGGAGGGGTGGCTGGAGTATAGTTGGACATTATTTGATCAAAAGTGTCCGTCAATATCCATCCTGAGGCTGAAAGTCTATAGAAACCAGTTAGACTGTCTTCCAGCTCTTTGATCTCCAGAGACACAGTGGGGTTGATCATGTGCCTGTGCTGTCTACAAAACAGAAAGCAGAATAAAACCAACAAAATCTGCTTATTGTGGTTGCTGCAGACCTCTGGAGATAAGAAACAATAGTGCAAAGGGTATGGGGAGCTAAATAAAAAGCCATTCATGGTGCCTGAATGAATCACACAAGCGATTTGTGCATTTCACAGAGCAGCACTTGAAGGGAAATGTTTTGTCTGGAAAACAAGTTTGCATAATGAGCCGGTCAACTCAAAACACAATTTCTGTGTTCTAATTTGCTACATACTCCAAAATCAATTGGCATGCAATACTAGCATGACTGCTCTACATTGTATGATATCACGTTACCCAGAAACCTTTGCTCATATGGTTTAATATATATCCCAGATCCTTCTGAGATCAGCAGCAGTTATTATAAGGCTATCGATGCCAGCGCTGCAGACTTTAATGTGGGCTGCACCTAAAGGTGATTGAGAATCATAGCTTCTGAGGTCACTATTGACATTATGGAGATTGAGAGGCATTGCTTTTGTGTGCAGTGCAGCATTCCTGCAGACGTGCCTATTTTCCGCAGCTGCAGGGATTAGTTTGAGTGAATCTGTTTTTTAATGTGCTTCTCACAAATGACACTTGCTTACTTTAATCCTGAAAATGACCTAGGTGCTTTAAGTGCTTGTTAATAATGTATTTTAAGTGTAAATACAACATAAAATCTAAACTTGTTCTATTTCTTAAAGGAATAGTTTACCCAAAAATGAAAATCTGCAGAAAGAATCAGATGAGTCTCTTCTTTGGAAAAGACAGCATTACAACACTTGGATCCTCTGCAGTGAATGGGTGCCGTCAGAACGAGAGTCCAAACAACCGATAAAAACATCACAATAATCCACAAGTAATCCACACCATGTCTTGTGAAGTGAAAAGCTGCGTGTTTGTAAGAAACAAATCCATCATTAAGATGGGTTTAACTTCAAACCGGCTAAAATATGAGGTCATAATTCATAATGTTGCTTTCTCCAGTGAATAAGTTGTCTCATCTGAATCAGGAGAGAAATATGCATAAATCAAGCACTGTTTACAAGTGAAAACAAGTCCAAAACTTAACAAATATCTGGACGGCTGGGCTTTTTTACTGGTGGAAGTGTTATTATGGGTAATGGACTGGTATTTTGGCCAAAAGGAACAGTTTAAAGTCTTAATGATGTATGTTCCTTACAAACATGCTGCTTTTCACTTCACAAGATGTTAACTGATGGACTGGAGTGGTGAGGATTACTTGTGGATTATTGTGATGTTTTTATGAGCTGTTTGGACTCTCATTCTGACGGCACCCATTCACTGCAGAGGATCCACTAGTGAGCAGGTGATGTAATGCTAAATTTCTCTAAATCTGTTCCAATGTAGAAACAAACTCATCTACATCTTGGATGGCCTAATGGTGAGTAGATTTTTCAGCATCTTTTTATTTTTGGGTGAGCTATTCCTTTAATACTCACATTTCAGGTCTTATTGTACAAAATGTATCAATGCATATTATCAGCATCTGCCAAATACATAAATCTAATACAAGTACAAAGAGCCATTTTCTCTTTGTTTTTAATAAAGCTATATGCTTCATGTACAGGACTGCCTTGAATAACAACAGATTTGTATTTATCTGTGCTAATCTAATCTTCTGCTTATTGAGCTCTCAAATGATTCACTCTGGGACGGCGCTACAGTTGGCGGCCAATCATTTCGAGAGGCAATCCAGAGGAGCTGCAGCTCCCTGCCTCTCAAACCAATTACATGTATTCGTTATGATATCTAATTAGCATCGTATTGACTGCCAGGGTGTATCATTCATGTTGGATGAAAATAATAGCTTATCCATCTAATACTGGCAGCTGTCATTGTTCATACTGTGATGCTATTGTTAACTGGCAAATGTGGTGGCGTTTTTGTGGTACTTAGACAAATAAATTGAACTGCTGAATTTGTGCATGAGTGAATCACAGGTAACAGGTGATTTAAAGATGGGTGTGAAGGGCCATAAATAAGTTTTCTCATAATTATTTTCTCATGGTTGTCATGGTTGAATTCCACAAAGCTTGAGATCTGGTTAAATTTTAGGGTCAAGAACGTCTCGGTTACGTATGTAACCCTCGTTCCCTGAAGGAGGGAACAGAGACATCAGGTCAGTGACCGACGAATTTGGGATCTTGCTTAGAGAGACCAATCTACTTCCAGTGTAAACTAAACGAGCCAATGCACATTGGCATGAGATTATTGCATCCAGCTGCCGCTGATCACAGCGTGAGTATAAGTAGGCAGCCATTGCAGCGCATATTCAGGTTTTCGCTGAGGAGCCAAGCCGGTGACCCGACCGCTCAGGGGTGGTACAGCAGCCATGGCGACGGGACGTGACGTCTCCGTTCCCTCCTTCAGGGAACGAGGGTTACATACGTAACCGAGACGTTCCCTTTCAGTTGGTCACTCTCGACGTCACGTCAGTGACCAACGAATTGGGATCCCTACCAAATGCTACGGATACTGCCCCTTCCAGTGTCCTGTGGAAGCCACCTGTGCCCATTCTTTTTGGCGTAGGCTGGGGCTTACCACAAGAAGACCAGTTACTGC
>NW_015557097.1:796257-796466 GCF_001515605.1 Sinocyclocheilus anshuiensis | reverse complement strand
CGATACCGATCACCGATACCGATCTTTTTAAAGCCTTCTTTTTACCATTTATAACTATTTATATTGATACTCCAATCAGGATTTATAAACATTTATTCAGGGCCTGAATTTCATTTTTGAAAATGGGGGGAGTTCCCCTCTTAGGTGACTCTTGTTAGAGGGGAAGCAGCTTTCACACAGGAGTCCGCTACTGATCCGTGGCTGTTTAC
>NW_015557097.1:782577-792574 GCF_001515605.1 Sinocyclocheilus anshuiensis | reverse complement strand
TTGTGTTGCCTTGTGTAATGCAGTAGCAGCGTTATTCCCAAAGTATATCAGTTAGGATGTCCTTTATAAAGAGCTGCTTTCTATGCTTTCTATGCAGACTATACTCTTGTCCCAAAAACTGGTTTACTTAATCTGATAGCAGTCAGTAAGTGTAGTAAGTGTAATTTTTGACTGCAGACGAGGATGGTGATGATACCACTGATAAGCCACCACTAAATATTGTAGAAACTTAATTTGCTGTAAAGTTGCTTTGCAACGATTTGTATCATGAAAAGCGCGGTACAAATAAACTTGAATTGAATTGAATGATTGATTATGTGCTGGTGATGATATGGCCAGTACATCGCAGTATGGTTGTTAGGCCACTAACTATGAGGTTTGGCCAGTGCTTGACACTGCAGGGTTATTAGTGGTCATTTCCCACAGGATTGAATGTGGCGCTGCAAGCGTGGGGTCTGGTTAGCAAAGGCCATGTCCAGACTAGCCCTCACGCATGGATGTGTTGGTGTAGGCCTTTCTTTGTGTGGTCAGATTCTCCACAGGACACTTAATTAAACCGAGCCAGAGCCAAAAACCACCCTGAACGTCATTACTGTCACATAGTGAGGAGCTTTATCTGTATCCACGCATTTAAATAAAGAATATTCTCCTCTAGTGTTCAGCACGTGTTTCATAGCTGACCCGCACATGCAGTGATCACAGTTCTCTTGTCAGACCAGAACTGTCATTTGAAAATTTCTGTTATTGTGAGTGTATTCTGCTGTATTTTACTTCCCTCTCTTTCATCCCACCTTCAGTTCTTTAGTGTGCCTTTGAGATAAAGGCTCAAAAGCCCCTGTGTGCTGTCTCTGTGCTGTAAAGGGGGTGTCAGGTACAGTTTGGTAAAATCTGATGCTAAAGTTGCTTTACTCAAGGTTAGTGACACATTAAATTTAACTGAGTTGTTATCGTTTTATTTTAGAGTGGAAAACAGACTCCCGGTAGTCGTTCTTTACACAAGATCTTACTCCATTGTCGAAGGGCACTGTGTGTGTAGCTACTTTCATTATAGAATGCTTTATATGTAAAACTATTAGGATAAAGTCCCATCACAGCTTTAAATTTAAAATGCGGCTAAAAATAAAGAAATGTGCGACAGTAATTTAAAATGTAGTCAGTCAGAGAAGCGTTTCCTGAGGTTTTTGTTTTTATTAGAGCAAAGTTGCAATGTCTGAATAATGAAGAAATTACTCTTATGAATCTTTTTTCCCCCCCAAGTCAATCAAATAGATTCACAAAACGACCGCAAACTTGCTCATGGTTTGAATATGACTCACTCTATTCGTGTCAGTGAATCATTGAGAATGGTTACTGACTTCACAACTGACTTCCTCGCTGAACCACAAGTCATTATTGTGCATGTCTGCTTAAAAAAACTTCTTTCTGTGATTTACTTTACTTTAGAGGCTTACATCAGTCTGTTTACTGATATTGTTCTTATGACATTGTGTAAATAAGGATACATACACCCAATAACCAATCATTTTAATATTTGTTATCAATATTTGAATTTGAATATTTGAAATGTATATATTGTTTTTTAATACATTATTCAGTTATACACAATATCTGAATTTTAAATTTGCTTTTAATTTAGAACTGATGCTCTATAATGAATAAGTAATACTATTCTTAAACGGTTTTATAGTATTTTTTTAATGCATAAAAATAGTTTATAGTATATAGACTGTGGCAAATATAGTTTATAATATTTAAATATTTATAACAAACAACTATTATTGGTTAGTGTTTAACATACGAGATCCAAACACATGGCACAATTTGATACTACTCTATATTCAACTACAAAAGCTACCTAGTTCTGAATAACTTAAATCTTTGTAGCCTATATACTAAAACATCTTGTCATCACAATGAAGAACAGTGACTGTAACCATCTTTATCGAGTGATTTTGTAATTTGTCAGCTTTATAAAAAAAGTCATTTAAGTCATTTATTTGTTTGAAGCTCTGCTCATCTTAGCCATTTCAGAATTATGTATTAAATAGTTTTTTGGCTTCGTTTGTACATGTACACTTCTTTATGGTACTACTGAGTTTTGACTTGTGCCACATGCTGGCTCAGACACTATAGGGAGAACCATGTGTCTAACCACTAGTAATTGGCAGGGTGACCTGCAGCAGGACCTGTGAATGAAACCCATGGAGCGGGACAATAGGTCAGTCCCCGAGGAGCTGCCCCAGAGCAGCCATAATGCACTCACACTCTCCCTCCACTGCCCAGACAACAGACAACAGCCGTAATGAACTTATCAGCCGTCGTAGCTGACAGCTGACATCTATATTTACCAGCCATCGCTCAGTGTAGAATATTCATGCCGCACTATGCCGATACCACTTAACTGGTCAGTGCTTTGGCCCTATTAACATTTACCATTCCCATCTTAATTGTGTGTGTGACATCGCTGTGCTGTGCTGTGCTGTCTTGCGGTCTCAATCGAGTCTCGCCGTCCTGTCAGGAGAGACTTCATTACAGCAGACTGTGGTGTACACTGTCCATGTCCAGACAAGATTTCTCTAATGAGCACATCACACCAATATAAACATAGACACACACACACACACACACTTATGGACACACGACTCAACAACAAAGACCTCTGGTACACGGGAGAGAGGCCATTACAGGCAACCAAAAATACCAGACACACACACCCCATATAATTAATTTGATAATATAATTTAAATAATATGGAGTATATAGTCTCTTATGCTTATCAAGGCTGCATGTATTTAATCTAAAATACAATCAAATCTAATATTGTGAAATATTAATATGAAATAATGATATAATGTAAAATAACGTTTCAATTTTAATATTTTCAAATGTAAGTTATTCCTGTAATGGCGAAGCTGAATTTTCAGCAGTCATTACTCCAGTCTGTAGTGTCACCCTTCAGAAACCATTCTAATGCGCTGATTTGGTGCATAAGAAACATTTCTTGTTGTTATCAATATTAAAAACTGTTGTGCTGCTTAATAGTTTTGTGGAAACCATGATCTTTATGAAGTGATTTTTTTTTTCTTATCTAGTTTTCATAAATGAGTGGAAAACTCATGGACAAATCACAGAGATTCATTGGTCAGAAAGTATGGGGACCTTGTGTCTATCTGGACGTCCCACAGGATGTTTTGTATTGTTCTTTAGTCCGTCTTTCTAGTCTGGCTGTTAAAGCTAAATAGTTTTGAGAGTGTTAGTTATGCCATTGTATTAATTTTGTGCCCAGGTGCTTTGCATAATTTCATTCTATTTTGTAGCTCTGCTTGTAGATTTCCCTCTCTACAATCTTTACTTCCGAGGAGAACTTTAGTTTTAACGCTGACCTAGCTGACGGTTCACTTCTGTTGAGGCATATATCATATTTATGACATGTCTTTTAGTATGTGTGAAAATAGTGACATTCTGTACTGTATATAATATAAACACCTTTGCGTATATCTGTATACATGCTTCATATCGCCTGTAGGGGTCCCTGTGGAGCGCTCAGGGACCAAAAGAACAATAACTGCTATCTCATAGCCGCTCTAAGCCCTGGGGGTAGTGTGTGTCGTGTGTCACCATGAGGTAGGTGTGTGTGTGTGTGTTGGGTCCTTAAGCAGCCCCACGGGGCCAAGCACCGCTTCATTCAATCGCCGAGTTATTGATTAGATAAACAGTCACTAGTTTTACATCAAGCCCCCGATGCTGTCTACGAGCCTTTTATTGACGACAGTGGGAAATTTGTTCAGCCGGTCTCAAGCTAGCCAGCCTACTTGCCGCCTCTCTTGACAGGATAAATCTCAGATTCATGCTTCGGGATGCTTGAAACACTCCGAGCAATTCACACAGTTCCTGTTTATCATTGTAGTTAAGATGTTTATTTCTGCCCTTTTTTCTTTATTCTGTATTGGTCTTGGGAGGAAAGGCTTTTTAAATACACGGAGTGATAAGTTCTTTTAAATGTTTTTCAGGCCTCCCAAGAAACTCACGGCGAAGGAGCGCGTGTCAAACCTAATGCGCTCCGAGTATCTCAGTGGGATAGATGGAGAATCCAAGTCTAAGAAGAAGAGGAAAAAGAAGAAAGGTCAAGCAGAGGAAGAGCAATCTACTGCAGCATAAAGAGGAAGACTTCGTAGAGATCGGAGACTCTTTTCAGCTGAGATGTGCTGAGTTTGGAGTCCTTTGCAGCCAGGTGGACTCTCAGGATTGAACACAGGTGTTTTTTTATACAGAGTGACATTTTTTTACCTGTAACAAAGCAAGAATGGTCGGCAGCGTGGTCTGAAAACCTACTTTTACCATCTGCATCAAAAAAAGCTTTGATACAAATGGTAAAATGGGCGTATTAGGGCGAAGTCCATATGGAATGTTTTATTGCTCACAGTCAGTTGATCTGTGAATTTATTATTATAAATGTGGTGCCATGAATATGACTATTTAAGCAATGTGATTTACAGGAAAGCAAGCCGTTTCATCAAAATGTTGTAATACAGTCACTAAATTTTATATTAAAGTGGGTTGTATTTAATAGGTGTGTTTGTTTCATTTCATCTGATTTTGGGCTCTCCACAGGATTGAATCAGAAGTTTTTCAGAATCACTGGCGACCAAACCTGGCATACATTTCATGTTGTTCACAACGTTATGGGAACACCGCTTAAAAATAGTCTTTGTTAAAAGCTTTTTAGCTCTTTTCCCTGGTTTGAATTTCGGCTTGGTCAGGTAAATAGGGGTGGATATGTAGAGGCTTACGCTGACCAGCTGTCCAAGCGTTGAGTCTGACTCGCCCGGTCACCAGCTGCTGTCTTTTGGCCGAGTCTTCGCTGCAGCGCTAAAAGAAATTTGACGGGAATATTGCGTTTCACGGTCCTTTTACTACTGCAAAAGCCGCTTGTAAAAATGTTATTGGTCTGTAATAATTAAACGCCTATTATGATTGGTCAATTAAACCCACACAACAAACCACTTACCCAGATACGCTCGTTTCGATGTGACTGGGCTTCTCTGTACAAAGCTGAAGAGAAGAACTCACAAAAGGTTTCAATTGGCAGTAATGTATATGCTTATGTTAATTAAAAACGTAAATGCAGAGTGATGGGAGAACATGTCACAATATGAGCGCAGGAAACAGACGGGAAATATTTTTTTATTGCGTATACTGCGTTCACGGGCTGATGGTTTGATGTCCAGTTGAAGCTGTAATGCAGTTATAAAAATGACAGTTTTTTGTGTATAAACTTTTTTGCTTATTTTAAAGCCCATTTTATGCACAATATATTCACAACCATTAGCCTATACAAAACTTGTTTGACCAAGAGAATATGTAAGAATAAAGTACTTCCGTCATATGTGACAAATTCACAGTCTTTATTCAGAAATTATTTTGGCGTCTGTTGAACCGGGTTGTAAACTACCCATAAACACAACAATTTCCACAAAAACGGATGAATTGTCTGAACAGGTCGTAGTGCCATTAATCATTTTTGCGCTGATCTGTGCATTTTATTTGAAAAACTTTTTGTCATTTTTTTGTAAAACGGCTGCTCTGCAATACCATCACAATAATCGGTGACAAATTACATTTGTTAATTGTTATTATTGGTTTTGTTTTGTTTTTATTCTTTTTGTTCTTGCATTTTTATCATTAGGTAGACAAAAATCCACAACTTGTGCATTTATGGTTCAACTTAATTGTTATTTTTTTTTTAGCCTATGTTTATTTTGGTTTGCTTGCGTCATAATTTTGTGCAAATAAACCACGCCATTTCTTAGGGGAAAAGCAACTTCTTTCAGAAAACAGTAAGGAGGTTCATGAGGTGATGGAACCTCATCAAATAATTTTCTGATAACTTCTTCCGGACGGTAAAGTTTAATAAATATTTAGCATTCACCTTTTGGTCAGTCATTTGGAAAGTCTATTATTGCGAGTTCGTATTTTCAGCATATTGTCCAAGCGTAACCCTGTCGTTCCTGAGGTTTGAGTTTTTGTCAGGTTGAATCGGTTCATCGCGGCGTGTGTCGCGGTATCACTCCAGGGAGAGATGCTGGATCTCCGCTGCCCTGAAGACCGTGCAGGAGGATCCTCGGGACCAAAGGCCGCTGAACCGGTGGTGGAGGCGCGGACGGCCCTCTGTACAGATACAACCCTGGTCCCGGGTCGAGGTTAGACACCAAACTTTGGGGGTAAAAATAGGGTGATGGGAACATTCTCTGTAGAGCAGAGTAATTCCCTGCTTCTGCGAGGAGCTCCAGCCCAACCGCTGTCTGCCGTTTCCACTTCGTTCTGTTTTGAAACAAAAAACGTGGGGCCTCATTAATTTACAATATAATGTTAATGTTTTTTATATGTAATATTCTCATTAAATTGCTGACATTCTTGAAAACGTTCCCGTAGTTTAGCATTATATGTACTGTTGTTGTTGTTGTTAAATATATATATATTTTTTTTAAATCTAGTCCATCAAATCAAAGTGTGGCATAACTAACGTGCAGGAAGCCATTTTGTTGTCATGTGACACTAAACCATAAAACAGACGACCCCTTTAGGTGTGTCAATCTTTAAGATTTAGGTTTTTATTTATTTATTCGCATAATTTGACATTTTTATGAAAGGGAACGTTTTGTTCAGGTCAAATAAAGTAACTCTAAGAAAACCTCGTGATTTGAAAATGTTTTCAAATTCAAGGTGCAAGGAGAATATTTAGTAGGCTAGCCTACTTTTTCTTCTTCTTTGTAGAAAGGGGTAGGCTATAAATTCATTTCAAAAATGCCTTAATAAAATTACAAATAGTTGCTTTTTCCAACATCGCCTTAATGCAATCAGAGCTATGGATATTATTAATAATAAATAAACAAACAAACAAACAAACTGTAATCAAATATTTGGCGCTTAATGGAAAGTTTTTGTTCGTCGAGGATGAATCCGTGTAATATCCTGTAGAACACTCATCCGTCAAATTGTCACTCAGCAAAGAGCCATTTCAGATAAATAATTAATAATTTTAGCAATTGTTTAATTACTACGCGGAAGCTAAATTATTGATACACGATGCAGCAATTTATTATTTATGACTAAATGTGTTGGACTCGTGCTGTGCGCGGTTGTATATGCACAACTTTTTCCCGTTGTGGTTTCATTTTTTGACAGCATGACAGAAACAACGCACAACTGCTACAAACACTTCTTTGACAGCATAATATTGATATTATAATATTTCAGAAATATAAAACCTTTCGTAGTGATTTTGTTTAAAACCTTTCAATTTAAAACGTCTTTCAAGTGGTTCGGCCCGCATAATGGCTGCTAGTCAGCTGCATCTTTGTCAGTGTGCAAACGTGTGTGAGGTTTCACAAGATGTTTGTATTCACCTGCGGTTTTGGTACCATGTTTTGACCTGTGTGTCGGTGAGGTTGAGAGACGCTGCCAGCTCCATCCTGTCCTGCACGCTCAGGTACTTCTGACGCTCGAAGCTGCTCTCGAGCTGCGCCAGCTGCTGATCCGTGAACGCAGTGCGGGCTTTACGAGGCTTCTTCAGCCGGGAGCTGGGACTGTCTCTGCTGCTGGAGATTTCTCGATCAGCTTCGTCTTTCACTGAAAACCCCATGCACATATTTAGATCATAAACATTTGTCATTTTAACAGAATTGCCATTTCTGACTAGAGCTCACTCACGTTTGTTATATTGCCTATTTCACATTAGTAAATTCTGTTATTTCCGTTATTTAAAATTTAGACAGGCGTTTAAACAGCACTTAAGACTTTTTGCTAATATTATTTTTCTATAATATTGCATTAAAATAATTCAAACAACAGCTCAACTGAGCGCCAATGAGAACTTAAGACGCTCTCAAAAGCGCTTGTCATTATGTTAGCCTACAGATCTGATCATCAGAGGGACAAATTCAGAACCCAAATTCTTTAATTAAACATTTACTGGCAGTTAATTGTGAGCTCACAGACTCCCTTAATGGACTGAACCTATATCAGGACATTTGATTTGGTTTAAAACCATTATAAATGTTGAATAAATGACCTCCAAAACAGGTATTTCTTATTTAAATAATTAATAAATAAATAGTTAATTAATAATAAAATAAATAGTTTCGATTGCAAATAAATTTAACGAATAATTGTATTGAACTGAGTTGTAAGAACGAAGAGAACAGAAAACGACAAAATGATCATAAAAATATAAATAATTTTATATTTTTCTTGACGGATGTCAGCAATGCTGTAAGCTATAGCTACTTATTCGTACTTATTTTGTAATCTCTTAAAACCTCCGTTTTCAGGCTTTTACATTTTCGATATTTTTTTAAACATTAATATAAATTACATTTTTATATTTATCTTGACTTTGTAAGTTTTACCTAATTTCGTAGGAATGTAAATGCATAACGGCGTGTGACCATAGCCTATATCAATTTTAATATAAATCTTAATCTAAACATGTAAATAATAATAATTTAACTGTTTGCATTGGAAATCTTTTGAGTATTTGCTTCAATGTTTTTTTTTTTCTTCTTCTTCTTCAAGATGTGTTTATAAAAACAAGCGTAGTGTGTCTCACCCCTGTATTCACTGTCCGAGGACGAAGTGCTGTGAAGTTTGTCCATACAGTCTTCAGCATCTTGTGCTGACTGTCCAGTGCTGGAATAAGGAGCACAGGCTGCCAGAGGTTTGCAGTCCGCTAGTATGTCTCTGATCAAGAACGAGGACGTGACTGTTCGCGGTTGCTGGGATATTTGTAAAGGAGAGTCCAGTCCGAGAGCGCGAGCGTGTCTTTGCACCGCGTCTTCCACCGACGTCCGTCTCGGGGAGGGAGGCGACGAACAGCCGCTGTCCAGGTCCGACCGCGGGCTCAACTCCGCTGGAGACCTGCACCCCCCCTTCGACATACACGGACTGGTCGGTCTGTGAGAAAGTATAGACTCGATCCCAAAGCTCGACCCGTTTGATACCTCCATCGCGAGACAAATCGATATCAAATGTGCATTTGTCCTTTCTGACACTGGTTTTGGTGATACAGCGAAAATTTGTAGATTCAAAACAGTAAAATTAGATTAGAATTCTGGCCATTAAAAAAAAGTCTGCCAAACCTCTTTTGATCCTGTCCAATTTATTATTATTATTATTTTTTTTTTTTAACTTTAAGCGATTTTTACCAGATCCTCCTCCTGTTGTTGATTGCAGGTCAGTTTTGTTGAATTTGTTCTCGTACAGTCCCTCAAAAACGAATCCGTGAAGTGCACCGGTCAGTTTCAGCACCAAGGACAGGTACAACTACATAAGAACAGCACTATCAGCACTCATTATAAAACTCTTCATCAGCTTGAAAACTTATCTGGCTTTCTAGAGACAACTACAACCATACTAAGCCCCAAATCCTCTGACCTAAACCCGATGCTGATGTGTAAAATTCTAGTCCAGGTCTGCGAGGACTAAACCTGGGTAACAGTATAAACACAGGCAGTGATCTCCACGACCTGAAAATGACACCCTCCAGGAAACAGCCAATACCGGAGGTGGAACAAGCTTTAAAAGGTGTCCATTCCGCGTTTGTCCCGAGCGCCACGTCGTTATTGGTTAAAGGATGTTTTTTGGGGGGGGTGATGATCACGTATGTGTTGTGGGAGGGGGAGAAACATGGTCAACCCTCCCTCTTTTCTTCTATATAAATCGCAGACACGTAATACGTGACATGTGGATCCTGCACAAGGTGCTGGATTTTACATTTACCACTTCACCACAATTTCCTTTTTTCCTCTTTCAGAGCAACACCTAAACCGCAGGGTTTTTAAACTTGTACAGAGACCCCCAGCCGAACTCTGATATCCAGGGACCAATACAAAATGCTAGATTTTTATCAACAACACTTCGGTTTTTATTAGAGCTAAAATAAAATATTCAGAAATGTTTTATGCTATATATACACTATATATATATATATATATATATA
>NW_015557097.1:772968-782067 GCF_001515605.1 Sinocyclocheilus anshuiensis | reverse complement strand
TATATATATATATATATATATATATATATATATATATATATATATAGTGTATGTGTGTAGACAAAATAAACACCAGAAGAACAAATTATGTCAATTTTTTTATTGAGAGATGAATGCCTGATACACAGAGGCGCTGAGATGTAATAATTTTAACTCTGATAATCCACCGTGTAAGTGCCTTGACCCAGAATCCCTCTCCTGCTTGCAGACTCTGAGTGGTGGGTGCTCATGGCTTTCTTCCGGGCTTCAGGATCGCGAAAGGTGTCCAGAGCTGGTCCCACCTACAGAATCCAAAGCAGAGTATCTGATCAATCTTGCACTGATTTTCAGCAGACTGGGATGCTGTCTGGGTATGGAGAGACATAATTTTGTTTATTATGTACATAAATTGTAGCAAAAAGAGTGTGCAATCTCATCGGATCTGATGAATCATCCTAGAGTAGGAATATAGATTGAGGCCTATTGCAGTTCATCAATGAAAACAAAAAGATTTGAATGACAGAGGAAAGTAACATGGATGGCACTATTGGAACATGGAAGACTTTCTGTTTTTGATTCACAAAAGTGCAGTCAGAATAGTCAAACAATAAAAAACATATCCCTGTAAAAGGCAGCAGAGACGCTTTGCCCATGTTTTACTTCTGTAGCATCTAAACTGGTACGTAATAATGTATACTGACAGCTATTAAATAATAGAAGTTGTTGGCTCAAAACAGACAGAGCTCAAACAATGGCTCAAAACAGACAGATATGTTAAATTAGGATTTTATATGTTTACTATCCTCCAAAGGTTAGTTTATGTTTATGGCATATTTCTGAACAGTAAAAACACGTTGAAACTTTACCGGTGTGTCACATCACGTTTTAAATATATGTACTTGTTTTTCTTTTTCCTTTTTCTATTCTAAAAAATCTGTTGCCTCCCACAAACACTTTTGACACCTCCAAACCTTTTTGAATTAAATAGGAGGAACACGCGTCTCAAGAAAGGTGGAATGAAAGAGATGTAAGGGAAGGTGACAATACAAACAAACAAACAACAGGAATGAAGAAAATGAGTGTAGAATGAAGAAGAGAGTCAAGGATGCAAATGTCGAACCTGGTGCTATCAGGACAGCTACTTAACAGGCTGTAATGAGCAGAGGTAAATCTTTTATAAGGTTAACGCTCCTCTCTCTCCATCAGCTGTCATACAAGAGAGAATTTAGTGCAGGCGTGCAACCAAAATAACACTCTCCCTCCCTCATTAGAGCCGACTGAGGGTGGACGATAGGACAGGCAGCTACGGGGTGTGTGTGTGTGTGTGTGTGGTTGGGGAGGGGGTTGTGATTTGCAGAGGAAATCCAGACAGTGAGGAAAAATAGGATGGTGGAGTGCATGAAAAAGTTCAAATAAGAAACATAGCAGCATGGGATATCAGGGTGTGAAAGAGAGAGCTTAAATGTACAGTACAAGCATAATATGCATGTTTAACC
Source organism: Sinocyclocheilus anshuiensis (assembly GCF_001515605.1). Taxonomy (NCBI): domain Eukaryota; kingdom Metazoa; phylum Chordata; class Actinopteri; order Cypriniformes; family Cyprinidae; genus Sinocyclocheilus; species Sinocyclocheilus anshuiensis. Next base: position 780,592 of record NW_015557097.1, on the reverse strand, counting down.
ATATGCATGTGTCGTGCAAATAAATGTATCCCCATGTTGTTGCATTTGAGCTTGTTTTGTGTTCCTATATTTGTGTGATACAAAAAAAAATGTAAAAAAAAAAATTTGATGAGGTACCCATTGGATCCTAAAATGAAATATTTAGGAGCCAATTTTTTTTTAGTTTGCTAGAATCTTAAATTCCCAAAGCGTTTAAATGTATCTTTTAATAACAGTCCCTTCTGTGTGATATGATGGTTTAAAAACTGTATACATGTTTTCCAATTTGATGTTTTACAACAAATATCATTCTCAATAACAAATAATATTTTAAAAGTTTTTTTTTTTTTGGAACCACATTATTCATTTATCCAACAAAACTCTGCTGTGAATATATATTTTTATTTCCACACATTGTCAAATTAACGTCAATAAGAAGTCTCGCAAACCTAAAGAAAAGTAGTACTTCAACAGCCTCCAGTTCATTTTAAATTGGACCTAACCATGTTCAAGTTTGTAGCCATTTCATTAATCTTTTTGGCGGATTCATTAAAAAGAACCAATTCATAACCAATTCCTCAACTGGGTTTTAAACAATTTAATTATTATAATTTTTTTTTTTTTGCATTTGCGTCCATTTTTACTCACGGTCTGGAGCCCTTTGTAAATAGTGGCTAGTGCATATGTATTGTGGTGTTCCGTCAGTGCTTGTAAAGGTGTGTTTGGATGTGTGTAAGGGCCATCATTAGCTCAGCATGAGTCTGATTCCTTCATAATTGGAAGCATTGGGGATTGTCAATAGAGAATTTTCATGCACCGCTGACAGGTAGAGCTGTCAGGCTGGTAGTCTGCTTGTCAACGCAAAAGATCAATAAACACAAAGCACTTTTGATTTACTTGGTGCTTTTGCAGAGGGACAGAGGGACCAAAACTAAAGGGGTTAGTGTACATTTGAACAATCATAAGGGCTTGAGGCAGATATTGTTACTTTTTCAGCATAGATTTTTCAGCAAGGCATCCTCATACTTCACACTGTCTCACACACACACACGCAGTACACTGATCCTGTCTATCCTTCCAGTGGGAGTCAACTAAACCACTGAATGAAACCATGATGCATATAGTTTTGAATAGTTGCCACAAATAATATATAATTATGTATTATTTAAAAACACTAGACTAATTAAGTGTGTGGAAGAAAAATTTGCATGGCGACTACAGCGTGAAAGTGAAATTGTGGGCACTAGGGGAGTTTTCACCTGCTGGAAACGAGGCATTTTCCACATGGATGGGGCCTCAGGCAAGGGGCGACTCTTGCGGAGCAGGGTTGTTCGTGTATCCTGTATACGTCCAAGCTGAGCCTGTGAAGGATTCAATAGACACTTACAGTTTAATCAGCCTTCTCATAGAAGCGAAGGTTAACATTAAAGTCATTTTGTGAGATCTTCAACAGACCTTCTTATGCTGATGGGCCTGTAGGATCTTGTCCTTGGCCTGCTGCTCTTCCAGCCATCTCTGAGCATACTTATACTCAATGAGCTCTGAGATTGGGGTGGATGGTCTAAAGTGGAACAAAACGCTTTTCTCAGGCTGCCCACATCTGAATATGCAGAATTCTGTGATTTACACTTGTTTTGGTAGATAAAAGCATAATCAAATTAGACAATATATTTAAAAGAATTGTTCACAAAATGAAAATTCTGCCATCATTTATTCACTCTCGTGTTGTTCCAAATCTGTGTGACTTTCTTTCTTCTTTGGAACATAAAAGAAGGCATTTTGAGAAATGTTTCCGTTTTTTTAGTCCATACAAAAGAAGTCAACCAAACTGTCTGGTTACCAACATTATTTCAAATATATTCTTTGCGATTCACTAAAGAAAGTAAATCACACAGGTTTGGAATGACATGAGGGTGAGTAAAATGATCACAAAATTTCCATTGTTAGGTGAACTATCTCTTTATTTAATAGCCTATTCACTTGCAGAAGTGTAAATTTGAAAATATTCTATGTTCAGTCAAGGTTTGGCATTGACAGTCTCATTTAATAACAGGCGTGACCCTAAAACAGTCCCGTTCTCACAACAGATTACATGCAGATTGTATTACATAGATTATATAGAGTCGCTACTGTATGAACGAATAATCGATGTGACGCTCCTTTTTGTTGTCGCATTAGCCGTGTATCATCTGTAACCATAATGACAGTGACAAAACAGTTGTGAGTTCATCCGCCAAATCTGAATTATTTGAGTCGCACATGGACTACAAAACTGATGGGATTAGCGCCAGTGGAAGATGGTGACTACAACCTTCAGATGGTACACATCTTCAGTATATGTACCCTATGCCTTTATGCATATTCAATCTGGGCTTTGTGATCAATGGCTCAACATCCCAATGAGTGTAAAAGGCAGCTAAGGGAGCCTCCCAACCCAATCACCCTATCATTGGGTGAGGTTCTGGGTAGTGCAGTGGAATGCCGAGTGCTATTCCCTTTCACTGGCATTCGATCTTGGACTGCCAGGTGTAAAGTTGTGAAAACAGCATTCTTATATCTCAAATAGATATCTCCAGATATATCTCTTGTGTGTATGTGTGTGCTGTATTTAATGTGTGTGTATGGGGATAGTGACATTTTGTGCAAGGATGCTCATTAGGGCTGACCGTGGCATTGGCAAACAGCATTTGATGGATAGAGTGCAGGACCAAACAAGTCCCTGTGGACCCCTGATCTTACCTCTCATTGCTCCAGACTGCCTTCCTCCTGACTGGCTCTTGAAACACACTCTCACCTAGCACTTCTTACACTAGATGTATCAACATCAAGTGTGTGTGTGTGTATGTGTGTGAGAGCAAAAGAGAGAAAGTCTGGACACAAAGCTGTGTTTTCAGTTAAATAATTCAGCTCCATTTCAACAGTATCAAGGCCCAAGAGGACGAGAACAAAAAAGAAAGCAGGCAGAAGGAAGGAGTGAAGGGAGCTTGTGGCACTGCGGACCGCTGTAATAATCCTACCTGTGCTCTCAGCAGAGTGCTCGTGTCATATCTCACTGGGCACAGAGCTCAAAGATGAGTGCTCTCTCCTTTCCTTCTCCCTCTTTCTCTCTGTTTCTTACAGATATACATTTCTGTACCACTTTCTACATACATTTCTCTATCGCTTTCCTGCTCCTGTCTTTTGCCTCATCCAGTAAAACAAAACACCCAAATCACTTTCTAAATTGTTCAATATCCACCCACCTCTGATTCCCACACAAACATGGCCTATGGATATCAAAAATGGAGTGCAGATCTGTAAATAGGTTTTCATGGACCTATTTATGGATCTGCTCCCTCAATATATCCGGGTGAGTTAAAAAAAAATATTTTCCAGTTTACAGAAACTGGAAATGTGAATTCTTTGAAACTACAGGTGCATCTCAATAAATTAGAATGTCGTGGAAAAGTTAATTTATTTCAGTAATTCAACTCAAATTGTGAAACTCGTGTATTAAATAAATTCAATGCACACAGACTGAAGTAGTTTAAGTCTTTGGTTCTTTTAATTGTGATGATTTTGGCTCACATTTAACAAAAACCCACCAATTCACTATCTCAACAAATTAGAATACTTCATAAGACCAATAAAAAAAAAACATTTTTAGTGAATTGTTGGCCTTCTGGAAAGTATGTTCATTTACTGTACATTGGTAGGGGCTCCTTTTGCTTTAATTACTGCCTCAATTCGGTGTGGCATGGAGGTATGCCTTGACCCCAGCCTCAGTCCATTCCTTGTGAAGTTCACTCAAATTCTTGAATCGATTTTGCTTGACAATCCTCATAAGGCTGCGGTTCTCTCGGTTGGTTGTGCATCTTTTTCTTCCACACTTTTTCCTTCCACTCAACTTCCTGTTAACATGCTTGGATACAGCACTCTGTGAACAGCCAGCTTCTTTGGCAATGAATGTTTGTGGCTTATCCTCCTTGTGAAGGGTGTCAATGATTGTCTTCTGGACAACTGTCAGATCAGCAGTCTTCCCCATGATTGTGTAGCCTAGTGAACCAAACTGAGAGACCATTTTGAAGGCTCAGGAAACCTTTGCAGGTGTTTTGAGTTGATTAGCTGATTGGCATGTCACCATATTCTAATTTGTTGAGATAGTGAATTGGTGGGTTTTTGTTAAATGTGAGCCAAAATCATCACAATTAAAAGAACCAAAGACTTAAACTACTTCAGTCTGTGTGCATTGAATTTACTTAATACACGAGTCTCACAATTTGAGTTGAATTACTGAAATAAATGAACTTTTCCACGACATTCTAATTTATTGAGATGCACCTGTACATAAAAACCCATATTAGACCAACAGAATTCCCCCAAATGTTGTCCCAACTAGTCAAACACAGTTGTCTGAACAAAGAATTTTAAATTCAACTATGCTGGGTTTGTGAGTTCCCAGCATGTATTGCAGCATTAATCAATTATGTGGTTACTGTTATAAGATTATTGTTTTGCTGTTTGCTGAATGTAGTTTTGTTGTCTTTTTACACGCCTTTAGAAACAGCATAATTCACTTCACATATTAAGTGTCCTTTAAAACTAAATATAATTTATGGCTACAAAATGATAGATTGATAATTTTTTGTATTACTAACTGAACATTTGCTGAACAAGAAATCTGTGGTTGCCTCGATTAATTAATTGGCTAAATGATGCATTTTGCATTTAGTAAATGAACAAATGCAAAATGACAGTAGTATTGTTACTTGAGAAAATATTTTAGAGAACCAAAAAATCTGAATGCATCCACTTGCATAACAAGTCCTCTTTTACAGTTCAGGAACAATGTGAAAAGTGAGGGGGACACATTATAAGCCTTATCAGACTAGATCATGAATATTAATTACAGAAATAATATTCACCCAGAAGTCCTAAATGATTTGCTGAAAGGCTGGTAAGTAGGTGCTGGCCATATTAGGATTTATTCAATCTAATACCGATACAACCAATTGACAGATGCTTCTTCAGACGCTTATTTACATGTCTGGCTAGTTGCTACAATTTGCAGCCAAGCAAAACTAAATTCTTCAAAATATTATGATTATTCTTAAAATAATTCCTATCTATAATATGTGTCTAAAATATAATGGTTTATAATGCCTGCAATACTACTGAAAATCTTTACAAACAACTATTTTTGAAATTTTCTTATAGACAATGCTTTTTGGCAGACTATAAAACTCTTCTTGTGCGGTGCCAAGTGTTTTTGAATGTTTTGATTCACTGCCTATATGTGATGCGAGGGTGTGTATATGTGGGTGGGAGATGTAAACAGACAGTGGGAAAGAGACAAAGCCGAGGCAGAAGAATGTGTCATTTAAATGCATATCAGCATGTAGAAATTAATAACTGTTTCTTCCTCTTTATAAAAATGTATTATTGAGTTTTTAAATAACGTAGTAACAGCCGTATTAATAGGAATATTAGTATGCATATGTTCTTTTGAAAATGTACATTATTTGATTGAGATTAGACTCAGATCATAATGGTGAACACACCTACACTCACCTGTTAGTAACACCAAACGAAGCATCTGCTGGTATGCGATCTGGGGCAGACCTGTGAAACCCCTCTCTGGTCAACGGCTGGCGCTGAATGTCATGGGTGGCACGGTACTGTTGCAGCTCTTTAGCAGTAACCAAGCCTGACTTGACCCCTTCTCGGTTAAGGGCGATAAAATCCCTCTCAGCCTCCCTGTTTCTGGTAGACATAGTGTGAGTGTGCCAGCTGGAGATAGCTATAAAATGAAAGAGAGAGAGAAATCACAGCAGAAAAAAATACTATGAAATCAAGAAACATTTTGATGAGAAGGATTGCACTACAAGTTCTTCTATTTGTCTTGTTTTTCCTTAAAAATATCAAAACAAAATAACTTAATAATAAAACTTAATAATACTTGAGAAGCTTGAGAATACTTGAGAGGCAAAACTGCAGACGATACAAATATTCAATTCAATTCATGTTTATTTGTATAGCGCCTTTTAAGATACAAATCGTTGCAAAGCAGCTGTACAATATATGTTTCTACAATATATTTAGTAGTAGCTTATCAGTGGTGACTATGTCAGTAAATGTACATATGGCAGAAATGTACAGAAAAATCAATTAAAGATGTAATCAAACAGACTATGAACACTATTAACAGCAATTATTATATGTTGAAATCACACTTATAGCAAATACTATTTAAAAGATGTTTTTCTTGCAATGTGGCAGCTTTGGACACTGAGGATGTAAAACACACTGGTTTCATAGGTCTAAATAAGTCATATTTTATTGTACCAAAAGACTACTGGAAAACTTAGACAAATAACACTCTATAGACAAATATCACTATATAATAGTGTAAAAAGTTGGATCAACTTAAAATGACTTCTTAAAAATACTTCTACCTTGTTCTGAACACTTAAGTTAGAAATATTAGCAGTATTCAAACTATTAGATACAGCCATAGACAGATCAGCAGTTTGAGGAAGAGAAAACGCAAAACTGTTCAATGGCTTTGGTGACTGGCAGCTCTCCTTCATGACACCAGGTTTTGGGTGTTTTCTGCAATAATAGTTACATAAGGATTTGTGATGAGTGAGCTTAGATAAGCATGACAGGGTAACCTCAGCCTAGAACTGCATCATAGTTTATGGGACTGTAGAAGAGCTTGACACTTGCAGTCGCTGCCTGTCGTCCGTTGGAAGTGCATAATTAAAGTGTGAGATGGGGAGCCAGTGCAGAAGCCAGGCAGTTTAGTATGCTAACAGGAGCGCACTGACAGCACAGGCTAAGAGCCTGAGGGGACACTTACTGAAGAAAACGCACTGTGGCATCATCCTGTGACAAGAGTTGATGGGGAGCGGGTGTGGTGTCTCATAAACAAAGGCTTTGAGTGAGTGCAGATAGAGCTTTATAATGATTGAATCATAATGATGAGGTTTTGAATGTTAAGCCAACAGTGGTAAAGTTTTAAAGGCAAATATAGTGTCAATTTTACAAAATTGTTTTGCCACCTGCAGAACCTGATTTTATCAAGTGCAACATGTTCCTGGATCAACATCTTTGTTGACCCTGGAACAACATTGTGATTAACCAATCAGATTTGAAGAACCAGTTTATAGTTTTTGTGAAGTTTAGGCTTACAATCAGTGTTTGGTGCTTGTACATCAGTGTCATTCATCTATCATTTCCTCTGATTTTAGGGATTACTCATGGTTAAGGTTAGGTTTAGGTGTAGGGATATGGTCAAAGACTACATTTTTTGATTAAAATGTTGTTCCACGGTCAACAAAATATGTTGACCTAGGAACACATCTAAAGCCCTGTTCACACCAAGAACGATAAAGATAACGATATTAGCGTCCACACCAGCGAACGATATCGTCTGTTTATTCTAAGCGCACATGCGTCTGTCACTTTAAATTCTTGAGCTCGTTACAGCAGGATGGATTCTGATTGGCTGTCAGTGTTTTATCGTCCATCAGCTGGAAAAAAAATAGTTTTGAAAGTGATCACACCGATATCGTTCCTCTGTATCGTTATCGTTGTGGTGTGAACTATGCTATTCTTTAATATTAAGAATGATTTTTAGAACTATATCTTTATCGTTATCTTT
>NW_015557097.1:751469-771153 GCF_001515605.1 Sinocyclocheilus anshuiensis | reverse complement strand
TAATGCCTGATTGGGATAATCTCAAAAAGCCAGATAGCACCCAATTAAACATCTTAGTCATTATATTGGTTGCCCACTAATGCTGCTTGCACTAATTGTAAGAACTAAATTAAGTTCTCATTAGGTGAAAGCTGGCTTCAGGAAGAAAGCGAAACAAAAGTCTCATTTTAAAGCAGTGTGTGTCCTGTAGTGAATGTGATCTGTGGGTGTTGGTTTGTCAGGAGAGGATGATGGTCGGGAGCTGGAAAAACTGGAGGAGGTGGTGTGGGATCCCAGCAACCCCCTCACCGAGAAACAGATCGACCAGTTCCTTGTCGTGGCTCGGTAAGATTCTGCAGCGGGAACAAATTTGCTCTGTTTTTCGTGTGGCAGTCTGTTGTGAACATATCACTGAGTTTAAAAGACAATAAACAACAAAAACCTCAACTATGAAATTCTGAAGATGCCTCCGAAATATTATCTATTTTTTTTGTACCACTCTATACCCTGTTATTTCAAACTGCATATTTTGCTCGCTCACTCACTCATTCTCTTTCACATTTTTTTCCCTCTCTTTCTCAAACTTCCCCAACCCCCCTCCCCTGCAGGTCTGTGGGTACGTTTGCGCGGGCTCTAGACTGCAGCAGTTCAGTTCGGCAGCCCAGTCTGCACATGAGCGCTGCGGCAGCCTCCAGAGACATCACACTGGTACGGCACATCTCACATTCTCACACTCTCGCACACTCTACACGCTTCTGGAAGACTTCACACTGTAGTTAAGCTCAGCAGGTTTATACTAATTAATGGCAGACATATGCAAAAAAAAAAAACAACTCAAACCTTTTTGGATCATTTGTCCAATTCTGAAACTGGTTGTTACTGATTTTTTTTCTTTATAGTGAATTAAACATCAAATGTTGTATTATAGCCAGATAATATTCATTACATTACATTACATTATGACATTTAATCCTGTCAAAAGAGGCATAATAAATATCTTTTCTCATCTTATTCTAAAATGTTGAATACAGCCTAGCTAATACGATACATAATCCTGAACATCCGTGATGCTTTTTCATCATATTATTTTCATCATTTTTTATATACTCCTCTTTTCTGATCTCATCTTATCTTTGTCATTTCGTGTTATTTAGCTTTTGTCTGATAACCTGTACAGATAAACTAGAATATCACACACTAAAAACTTTGAGCAGAAAATTTTTTTTTTTTTGTGAAAGACAAAATAGGCTGCAAATTTGAACAGAAACGATTAATATCTGATAGTAGAATCATTAATTTGGAGAAGCAATGTGTGCATGATAAGATCCAGTTTTAGTTAGATTTAGTGTAAATGATGACTGTTAAAGGATGATACAATATATTGATGGGAAAGAGACTGTGTGGAAGCATATTGCAGTCAAAATTCAAATGCAATTACAAATTCAGTTTGTATCCATGAACTAGCGCAGAGAGTGAAAGGCCATTTAAACCATCATCTTGTGTGATACATTAAAAAAAGGAGCCAGCTCACATGTTCCTTTCCTTTTAGAAATGGAAAATAAACCTTTTGTCCTTTGTTGTGTAAGTACAGATGTTTATATCAGCCAAAAGTCAATTTAAGATCTAGAGATTGTTTTTAGTATTCTGTCATAATAGCCAACAAAAACATCTACTCAGTTTGTAATTTAAAGTCAAAAGTCAAAATTGTATTAAACAACATTGACTGAATGATTACATGAATAATTGTGCTGTTTTATTCAATATGTTCTGAATCGAACACGCAATGGGTTGTGAGCAATAATAGCCATTAAAGCCCCGTTCACACCAAGAACGATAACTATAAAGATAACGATAAAGATAACGATATTAGCGTCCACACCAGCGAACGATATCGTCTGTTTATTCTAAGCGCACATGCGTCTGTCACTTTAAATTCTTGAGCTCGTTACAGCAGGATGGATTCTGATTGGCTGTCAGTGTTTTATCGTCCATCAGCTGGAAAAAAAATAGTTTTGAAAGTGATCACACCGATATCGTTCCTCTGTATCGTTATCGTTGTGGTGTGAACTATGCTATTCTTTAATATTAAGAATGATTTTTAGAACTATATCTTTATCGTTATCTTTCTTTATACACTGAACAAAATTATAAACGCAACACTTTTATTTTTGCCCCCATTTTTCATGAGCTGGACTCAAAGATCTAATCGGCGTATACGACAGCGTGTTCCAGTTCCTGCCAATATCCAGCAACTTCGCACAGCCATTGAAGAGGAGTGGACCAACATTCCACAGGCCACAATCAACAACCTGATCAACTCTATGCGAAGGAGATGTGTTGCACTGCGTGAGGCAAATGGTGGTCCAACCAGATACTGACTGGTTTTCGGACCCCCCAATACAGTAAAACTGCACATTTTAGAGTGGCCTTTTATTGTGGCCAGCCTAAGGCACACCTGTGCAATAATCATGCTGTCTAATCAGCATCTTGATATGCCACACCTGTGAGGTGGATGGATTATCTCGGCAAAGGAGAAGTGCTCACTAACACAGATTTAGACAGATTTGTGAACAATATTTGAGAGAAATAGGCCATTTGTGTACATAGAAAAAGTCTTAGATCTTTGAGTTCAGCTCATGAAAAATGGGGGCAAAAACATTAAATAACTGAAAAATAAAACATTTTGTTCAGTGTAGTTATAGTGCTTGGTGTGAACGGGCCTTAACTCTTCAAAATTAGGATGTGTTTTGCCACCTACCCTCTGGCACTCCTCCATCCTGAACTGTGGTCGCTGTCCCAAAAACGAAGTCAGGTCCTGGATAGGACAAACCTCTCGACTTGGTCTTTCCAAGAGCTGGCTATAGAGAAAACACAGTAATGAGATAAATGCAAATATTTCATAAATAGCGTCCTTATGTTTTTTTTATTTAAAAAAATTAATACATTTATATCGGTCTATCATGCACTGGAAGCTTCACCAAGACAAATTCCTTCTGTGTGTAAGGAAACTTAAATAGATATAAACAGGCTTAAATTCTAAATGTCTTTAGAATCAGACTTTAAATTTTAAGTACATTTTAATAATTATTTTAATCTAAACATGGATATATTTATAAATAATAATTATTTTTATAATTATTTTTATCTGAATATTTATTTAATTTTCTCTCCAAAGGCCTTTTTGTGTGTATTTTTTGACAGAACAGTAACTCTGGTTTTTCAAAAGCTTTTTTTTCTGAACCTATAAACTGTCAATCAAACTGTCAATCACCCTCAATTACATCACCACAATAAAGGCGCTGTTAAACTGAAGCATTTAATGGCGCAAGACAATGCATGCCCCACAATGTCAAAGATTTACGGACCTCTAGAGTGGCGTTTTTTTCAAGAAAAAGATTTCTTGATTGACAGGCAGTTTTCCAACCCACACCTTCAAACCCTAGCACACCAAAGCATCTGATTGTGTCTATTAATAAAATCATAATTATGCACAAACTTATTACCATAAAAAATGCCGCAAAAGAAGCCCAAATGACTGCGGTGTCTGGCAGCACAGTAAAAATGAATTCCCATTGAACGTTGATGTGAGTGATCTTGATGGCTGATTTCTTCAGTCAGGACTCTGAATCACTAGCACAATGTAGTCCAGTCAGTTCATGTAGAGTATGATTTATCTCTCCAGAGTCATAACTGTAAGATGACTGACAGCTAAAGAGTTGAAAAAGGCAACACTTATCCTACCATGTGTGTGTTGGGGGGTTGTTTGGGAGGGGGGTATTTACCCCCTATCATCATCTACTCAGAGAGAAGCTCTCATGGGGCAAAAGAAAAACCCACTATTTTTCTCTGAGCTCTGTTAAACAGCTCAAAGCCTTGTTTTAAGAGCAGATTAGCTGCGAAAAAGTGGAAAATTGTGAATCAAACCACGGCAAAGGTGACAACCGGATGTATCAAAAGTGATCTGTGGAATATTATGCCTGAGCACTCCAGAAGCACGTATCTTTGATCTTTGATGGAACATGAGGGAGGTGTGCTCATGTGTCAGTCACAGAGTCACATTCATGTCAGTGGTTCTCCTCACGCTGCCGTATGCGATTTTTGGAGGGAGAAAAGAATCAGCACAGTGAGTCTGCAATCATCTCTGGAGATCTCTTTGTGTTTGCTGTGCTCTAAAGACTTAATTCTTGGTTAAAAACCCTCAATCCTTCATTATTCTGAGCTTTGAATAGTCTACATTGAAAAATGGATTTGAAAGATATTTGTCACTGGACCCCCACCAATCATGCTGGGCAAGTAAAGCCCACCAAAAACCCAATTCGACTGCCAAACTTGGCTCTTTTTTGTGGCGAATTCCTAAGCACGGCCAAATTGAGATCATCTAAATCTTTCTTGGCCTTTTTAACTCACAGACACCCAACCTCTAGTTAACATTATCTGCTGAAACGTATCAAACGCTTTTTAAAAGCGCCAATCTTTTGAGTAAGTGCCACCAGGCTTCTCGGCCAGCCCTTTAATCCCCTTCGCAGTTTTAATCTGCAGATTGTTTTGAGGAGATCACTTAGAGATGCCTGAAGGAACGTGTTGACTGCTGGCGTAAAACGGCTAATCAGACCCCTCAAAACATTATTGGGCCTTTCATGCACAATAAAAGGGCTGAAAGAGAAGAGGACAACAGAAAAGGCAAGTCGGGCGAAGGATTATGTTAAGCAAAAGCTCCTTTTATATTGTCATTTATTGGTGATCTGTCTCTATATTGTGTTTTCATTAACCAGGCATGGACCTGCTGAATGAGCCAAAGGACGGCTTGAGAATAGGGCCGCTTCAGGAGAGGCTACACGAGGGTCAGCGGGAGCAGATTATTCGCACAGGCTAAAAGAGACGGAGAACAGGGGGACATAATCATCTCTTACTTAGGAGACCCCTTCAGTCTATTCAGGCCCCCGTGCTTTAATTTCACCATCCTTTTGTGCTTCTCTTACTCATGTGTGCTTTTAGGATTTCGCTTGAGCTGCTGAGATTAGCTTAGCACTGACCCTGAGAGTCCATCGCTGCATTTTTCAGTCCTGTTGCCGGTCCTGTTTGAACACTTGCACAAGTTTTTTTGTTTTTTTCTCAGATGTTGCGAATTCCGTGTGGTATTTGTCTTTTTTCCTCCTTAATCTCACCCAGACATCATTCCCGACAGCCTTTGCTACTAGATTTGCACACATTTTAGAGAGGAAGCTTCTGGATAAAACTGGTCTGCTCCTCCTGTTCAAGACCTAGTAGGTTTATTCGGTCCCCGTGGAACCGTTTTAATCTTATCAGGCAGCGGAATGGAGAATTGCGAGCCAGGCCTGATCATCTCATCTCCTCAGTGCTGACAGACAGCTTCGCCATGAGTGTCTTCGTCAGACTTCCAAATAAAAGTGCCCATGATGATGATTAGAGGATAACGGCAGTAATGCTCACCGAACTGTCTCCACTAATTATTATCCCGCTCTTCCAACCCAGTTCAGCGCCATCTGGTGCCTGATTACAGGACAGCAGGCACATTGGATTAAAATTAATCTCTTCATCTCAACTAAACTAAATAGAGGGAATGAATGGCGGAGAGAAAGTGGAAGAGGGGAAGCACAAGAAAGAATCTGTATCTTTGTCACTGTGTGATCCGATACAATTCATGGGGAGAGAATTCAAATATATTCCCTGTCATGAAGAAGCAGAGGAAAACATTGTCTATATTCATAATTTCTACCTCATCACTGTATGTGCCAGAAGGCAATCCAGAAAAAGCCAACATGTTTAAGTCAGCTAAAAAAAAAAACATGTACTGATAAGGATTAGGTCAAAAATGCTGAGAGGAGAGAAAGTGGAATCATAACCCTAACTTTCTCATCAGATCACAGCTTTTCTCTTCTCTAGCTAAATTCGTCAACTCTAAATTAATATCAGCCCACTTCTAAAATCCCCAGAATGTCAATGCGCGCATATGTGCAACGCAAACATACACGCACATTCATCTCATCTCATCTATAGTCTGGCTGGTTATTAAGATGCTAACTCTCTTTATGTGTGGCAAATCCTGAAGCTTTGGGTATAATTGATGAGGCATTTCCATAAAGAGGGCCAGCTAATTGGGAGCATGTGTCTGGGCAAGCTTGTGCTACCCTTCTTCAATACAGATGAGTGTTATCCTACTGCTTTAGATGTATGTATGCTTGAGTATGAATGGGTGTGTTTAATAAAAAAACGGCCCACAACTTGGATCACAAACTGCGTTTAAACCATGTGAATAAGCGGTACAGTAATTAGACATGTTCAAGAGTTCAAGCTGTCCTTAACCTGGACTAAACTTGTACATGGACAATCAAAAATGCAGCTGGGTCAATGGCATTATTATTTTTATTTTTTTCTGTATCTATTAATTTATTTAAAATACATGAACAATGCAATTGATACACCACCGTTCAAAAGTATGCCATCAATAAGATCTTTTTTTAAACAATGAATACATTTATTCAGCAAGGATGTATTAAATTAATCAAAGTGGCAGTAAAGACATTAATAATTATAGAAAGATTTCTATTTCAAATAAATGCTGTTCTTTTCTATTTTCTATTCATTAAAGAATCCCGTAAGAAATGTATCACGGTTTCCACAAACATTTTAAGCAGCTGTTCTCAACATGAATAATAGTAAGAAATGTTTGTTGAGCACCAAATCTGCCTACTGAAAATTCAGCTTTACCATGACAGAAATAAAATACTATAATAATTTTTATTTTAAATTGTAACAATATTTCATGATATTACTGCTTTTACTGTTTCATACTTTTAAATGGGAGTGTATATACATTGACTTGAATACACCTCTCCTGTATTGAACCTGTTTTAATTGCTGAACTAAAATGACTCATTTTAATTTATTAATTCATTAAGAAATCAAGTAAGAAAACCTTGATAAGTAGTTTGGTATGGTATTTTTTTTAAATATTATATATATTACAAAAATAAAAAAAAATAAAAAAAACATGTCTGCCAATTCAAAGTGTTGTGAAGTCATCAAATTACATTTTTTTGAAAATGTTTTTCAAAACCATGAGAACAACATGAATAAAGTGATTACATTTCTAAGAACTTAGATTATTCCTTTTTCTTATTTGTCACTGACCCAGCTGATAGTGGCCCCACAGACTACATAAATAGTTAGCAATACAACTGAACACAGACAAGAATGATATATGTGTTTACATTCTCTCAATCCATAAATGAACGCATACGGCCCCTGTTATGACAGACTACATATGCCAAAGGTCTCTTTTCATATCTCATTTACATTTATCTATTATGCAAGCAGTTTACTGTTATGTATTGGGTTCATGGTTATGTATCTGTCTCTCTGTGCTTGTGTCTACACTACAGCAGTCCCAGCTGGCTCTCATTAATAATAAGGCCCTGTGTGTTGCTACAGTGACTGTGTGGAAGCTAAAGCACCTTGCAGAGGTGGTAGCGAGGCACCATTTGCATGGACCTAAGTGTAGATGCCTATGAACAGTTGAGGTGGGTGAAGGTCAACGATGAGGCCAGTTCCTGCGCAATTTAAATAAATTCCACAGGCCAGTTAAAGTCACTAGGCTACTGTACGAAATTTTAGCTTAATTTGCCAACTCTCAAATTCTCTCTGATAATGCTTTTTAAAATATATTTTTATTAATCTGGTTTAGTTAATTCATGAAAAAACAGCATTAGGCCAGACCACATATACATAATAAATTAGCGCTGCAGGCGAATATCGGCTACAGTACAGATTTGCTTAAGAATGAACCGCAGATTGCCGTGTGTCTAACATTAGCTACATAGGCTGAATGAAGTGAATGGTAATGAGTGGGAAGAGGGGACTGTGAATGGGGCCCAGCCAGCCTGCTGCACAGCAGGGCTCTCTCAGACACCAGAGAACAACAAAAGCCCCAAATCTGCTCCCCTGATCTCTAATTTACTGGTCATCAGGGAATACAGGCATGAAAACAGGATTTATTGGCCATGCCTCATCAAAAAGGAATTAACAAGAGGAGAGGAATGGAGAGGAGAGGCTTTTTTGTACTTTTCTCACAATCAACTTTTTGGTCACAAGCACAGAAAACCACACTTTGGGTGCTCGGTTCTATAGATGCAGACTAATTCATCTCCTTTTCACTTTGAGGCCCATTAGCACATTACTAAGATATATGTCCCTTTTCCCCACGGGACAGCCATACATCAGCCCTGTATAAGCAGAGAAAACTTCTGCGATGATGAACTGCTGCACAGGCCGACAAGAGATGCGCTCAGCACAAGGGATTTGCTGCAGTTGGCCTATTTCTTAATGAATATGAGCCTTTCACAGATCTCCCTTTATATTACAAGTGAGCAAAGAAGGTTGAATGTTCGAACCTACAGCTCTCAAAGCTAGGCGTGCGAGAGGGAAGAAATAGAGCAACATCAGGCAACGCCACAAGAACAAAAGCTTAAATCCTCACAGATGACTCTGTCATTGTTCCAGCGCATTGCCAAAACCTGTAGCAATGACTGCTCACAATGAAAAAGAATGAGAAATCCTTGATCTCATGAGACTATAGGAACATGCACGCAGTTCATTATCATAGTCATTTAAATACAGTAATCCTATTTTCTGCATCAGTCAAAAGGGGCATATCAAATAACCCTAGAGAACATTAGAAAGAAAGGAGGGGCGAGAGCAAGCAAAGGTCTAACAGAGGCATCTTATCCCACCAGGGATGGACAGGATGATTGGATGAGTGTGAAAAGAGAGAAAGGCCATGGGAGCGAAGGAAAAGGAGAAACACGGAGGATTGTGCAGGTTCATTTCATTCTTCCTTCTGCTCCAATGGAAGACTTGATGAAGTTGAAATGAAGCAGAATTAGATGAAAGATACGCGGGAAGTACTTAGTTAGAGATTCAAGACTTGCACTGGGTTTCAGAAAGAGGGTTAACTAGAGGAGAAGGCAGAGAAAAAAAAACATGATCTGCACCATCTTTCTTAAAAACACCATTCCTCAAATCTCAGTACCGCACTCTCTTAAAAATAAAAGTTCTTTGTTGCTATCTATAGTTCTAAGAAGAACATTTAACATCCATGGAACATTTCAACTGCACTAAAAGTTTTTAAAGGTTTTAGATTATTACACTAAGAAAAACCAAGAAAAAAATTATTCACTGAAAGTTCTTCCATGGCATCATTGTGGAAACACCCTTTTGGAACCTTTATTTTTAAAAGTTCACACTTTGTTGTAAACACATGAAGTTATTCTCAGAAGGCTGTTAATGGTCTGTGAGTTCTTGCATTTCTTTTGTTAAATATATGTATTGAATATGAAACGTTCATGTTTTTTTTTTTCATTCAAAAACGTGAAACATTATATTATCTCCAGGGGACTCAGTGTTTCAATTACCATGTTTTTGTAACCAACAAATTAGTATTATTTCTTCTGAATTCTTGTATAAAGGAAATGTGCACGTTAAAAGTGTCAAAC
Organism: Sinocyclocheilus anshuiensis; assembly: GCF_001515605.1. Lineage (NCBI taxonomy): Eukaryota > Metazoa > Chordata > Actinopteri > Cypriniformes > Cyprinidae > Sinocyclocheilus > Sinocyclocheilus anshuiensis. The sequence goes on along the minus strand of NW_015557097.1, from coordinate 761,662 downwards.
TGTAAACGGACTGATTGAACCAGTGTGAGTTGCACATTCCGGATGTATATTAAAAAAAAAAATAAAAAAAAACCGTACTCTTTAGCTTATTCATTTTCGTGCTACGTGACCTGAACGATGTGTGTGAGATAAAGTAGACATGCGAAATGTGTAGTCCTGCTGTGGTATTCCAGGAACAGTGCTGAGAAACTCTGGACTAGATCACACAAACATCAGTGTCACGGTGAGATTTATTCAGAGACTAACTCTGCCATCTAGTGGTCATTTTAGTTAGGCTATGTCGTTATTTTGTTGTGCGTTTCCAAACAATAAGGTGGAAATTCCAGCATTTATTTGTGAAACACCGTAGGAATTTTACATTAAGACTAATTATTTGTTTGTTTATTATATATGCGAGAATAAGCCATTCATACATGGTGCTATGCAGAGAAATACGTCTAAAAAGTTATCTTTTCCAGTAGTCAAAGCCATAATCAATATCAGTCCTGACCTTAATTAATAGAGGACGATGCAGCATAGACTCTCTCACCACACCAACACGAGGACTTTCCATTTCTGACTCCTTTAAACCCTAATTGTAAAATAAAATTATTATAGATGATTGTACGATATGATGAAAAAAGTAAAAATAGCAATTACTACATGTCGATTACACATGCTCGCATATTTTAGTTATTTTTTGAAAGAAGATCTCCAACCTGTAGGGCGAGACGACAGCTTGAAAAACACGGTTCCCGGGTGCTTTTTGTGGATAAACAACCCTTGCTGAACCTTGATGTGGTAACTGCCATTCAAAAGCACTGTAATACACAAATATATTTAAGCGATTTCACAGGCCGTGACACGAACCTTCTTTCTGGTTGTCTTGCGTTGTCATGGAGATGGGACGCTTCTGTGAGCACGAGTATCGCGATGTTATTATTTAGGCTTATGATTCTTTTGAATTTAATACTTGCGCTTACAGTGAAATATACTGCATTTTGAAAGTCAAAAACTTAATATATACAAAATGTCAAAGTCATATTCGATGTGTTGACCGGTCATTATCGTCACTCCAGTACGATAGAGGGAAGCATTGAACAACAGATGCAAAGACTGAGAGACGGGATACAACAGAAGAGAGCATATAATAAACTGAAATATGAATTTCTGTATTTTAATTATTATTAGTAGGTTAGCAGGGTACAACATTTATGTATTGCCTCAGCGACTTATTCCACAAGGCTTTTATTGTTCTGTTTCAAATATACCAAATTACTGTATAGGCTTAAATTATATAAATGTGGGCTGCGGTCATTTATACTTAAATATATGCTGTTACTCTGAATAACGAAGGCACATTAATTCACCCATAATTTGACATTTTATTTTTACTATCAAACATGAAAGTAGACACTTTACTTCCACTTAATATGCTTTCTATGGACATAAAATCACCAGTGTTGGGGGTAACGCATTACAAGTAACGCAAGTTACGTAATCAGATTACTTTTTTTTCAAGTAACTAGTAAAGTAACGCATTACTTTTTAATTTACAAGAGAATATCTGAGTTACTTTTTCAAATAAGTAACGCAAGTTACTTTTTTTTCCAATTTATTGATTGACAGCTCTCCTGTCCCCATGTTGAGAGAAATCAAACCAGATGTTACTGTAGTTCTAAAATAAATATGAATATGCATTAATTCATCTCACTCGCTCACTCGCACACACACACAAAAAAAAACAACACAGATTCAGTATTCCTCAAAATGAATAAAAATTAATTAAATTTAAAAAAATAGTGCAATTCAGAATATGACGCAAACCTGCAATAATTAAATGTTAAACAACACAAATATCCTTTATGTATTTAATCCCATTCTATTAACCAATGTCTTTGCTTCTGACCTTCGATGATGCAGTTCAACCATACTAATAAGCACAAATTACCCTAGTTTTTAAATTGTGTGATTACTCTAAATCACACAATTTATTGCTGAAGTGTGTTGAAATTTCTTCTTCTGCATTCTACTGTACGGACATAAATTGACTTTCCCTTCAGCCTGAGGCTTATTCATTTCACTTTTGGTGTGAAACGGCTTTTATATTTGCCAAAAATATAACTTTTTTATTTTAAAAACAAACAAGCAAGCCCTGTCCAGATTACTGTCCAAAAAGTAACGCAAAAGTAACGTAACGCATTACTTTCCATAAAAAAGTAACTAAGTACCGTAATTAGTTACTTTTTTATGGAGTAACGCAATATTGTAATGCATTACTTTTAAAAGTAACTTTCCCCAACACTGAAAATCACTTTTGTAAATTTCATTTGATGCGGACACCAAAATGGGGTTTTATGGTAATGGCATATTGGATTAATAAGTTAATAACACACATTATAGCCATAATATTTGGAATTATCAGAGTTACCAAACCTTAGTTATTCTGTTTGTTATATCCAATAGGTGTAGTAGTTTGCTTATGACCTGCATTGTGAATACGAGTTTTGTATTTACAATTCAAGTCATAGGCTAAAGCAAACCACATATACCTAGATTTAATGCAAACAAGAACACCTCCTGAAATTTCCTGCGAAGAAACTGTACATGCACTTATTTTACGAAAAGTTGACTATTTTTAAAGAATCGATCAATTTAAGATTTGAAGCGGAGAAGACAAAACCTAAACTTTGTTCACCTCCATTGCATGTAGGCTATAAAAAAAATAATAAAAAAGGATAACTGCAGCTCTTAATTTGTAGTGTACAGCGACCTCTGCTGGCGGAAGTCTTAACTGACGAGTCACTTCTCAAATCTGTCGCGTCATCATTTGCGCGCGATCTGTGGCTGACTAAATGCCCACAGATGACCAAACATAGCCTATATAGTCCTATGGGGTCTTTTAGAGGTTACCACATCCTTAATAATGTCTAAAATTGGTTTATAGGCTATTTATAGCCACAAGCCCAGTCACAGCCTGCCTATCTGTATAAAGCGATGTAAAGGGTGCCCACATATTTTAATAAAGGGGAAAATATAGAACAAGACGTTGAAGATTAGTCAGAGACAGGGTTGTCGCCGTAAAAGGAGACTTGACATCGTGCATGCAGGACCCGGTGGCTGCGGTCTATGCTCGACCGCGTTGGAGCCGCGGCTTCCTCAGCATCAGCATCTCCGTCGACTCGCATCTTTAGGAGAACTAGAGAGCCGCGACGTGCAGAAGACGAAACGGCCGACTGTATCGGCCTGGAGGTAACAGAAACATTGTCCTTTAGCTACAAGGCAGTCTGTATTTGCATGTGTTTTCAGATGCCCAAGCGTTTGTTTCAGTAAGACAAAAATGTAAATCGAATGACCTGAGCTATATCCTTGAACAGATATGGGATGGGTCGGTCTGCGGTATGCGGTCATTTTTTGCGGTAGTTTTTACCCGACGGAATTTGTTACTTGTATATCCCTATTTTGAATAGACTAGTCTGCTTGAAAGGGGTATGGGTGAGCTGTCTGATACTGAAATATCAGGTTGTGTCACTGTCACCTATAAAATGGTGGGCCACATAATGACCTTAAATCTCTCCCAGGTTCTATATTTAATGTCTCGAGCTCATGCGTGCTTTTTGTGTAGGCTAGATACCATATATGACCAACATGTTTAACATTTTTCTCCACAGTTGTTTAAAGAAGGAAATTTGGACCCTGCACAGAATGAAGTCCTATCCATCACTAGCAGCTTGTTTTGTGTTATGTAAGTAACATGTCCTTTAACATTATTTTTTATAGAGAAAATTAAGACAATAAATGCAGGTGCATGGACAGTTCTTCTTTCTAAGGCTTAACAAGCCTTAAAATAACATTAATGCAGAAAGGTCCTTGTTTATTTATGTTATGAGATGGTTTGAGGGCCTCTACACTGTAAAAAATGTTCACCCCTTTCAACTTAAAAACGTAAGTTTTGTGGCTGCCTTAAAATTTTAAGTTAAATCAACTTAAAAGTACAAGTCATTTCAACTCACTAATTTAAATCTTGCATAGTGCTGAATTGTTTTATTTAAGTTAATTTGACTTTACAATATTTGCTGTTTCAACTTAAGTTAAAAAATGTTAACATGAATTTTCTAGTTATGATAATGTAAACTTTATTTTAGATCCAGATAAAAAAAATATACTACATTTGTTTGAAACATTTAAATTTTATTTTTTTCTCGCAGTGCTTATAAACGGGGTTTTAATATTAAGAACAGTAAGTTAGTTCGCTGTATAGTCTGCCCGTGTCTCCTTGTTTGATGTTGCACTGCGATGTCTTTATGTATTAAACATGAGTCTAATGTCTAGATTTGCTGATTTTTTTTTTCTTGGAAAGGACTCTGATATTAAATTCATGTACTACCGGTAATTTGACTCCTGCGCATGAATCCATGTTCAGAGATTTGGCCGGTTAGTGCCAATAAGCTACAACTTAAAATGTTAAGTTCACTGAACTAAATTGGGCTCCTTGAATTTCAGTAACATTAAACTGACTTTAAAAATCAAGTTGAAGCTAGTATAACTTATAAAAAAAAGTTGAAATTGCTTAAATAATATTTATGAGTTAAGGTAACTTAAAAACATAAGTTGTCATGGCTTTTTCATCATATCATTTTTTACAGTGTAGCTATACTGTATGCAATTAGGTAGATGGAATTTAAAACATTGTCCAACATATGCTTCATCGATTTAGTATTTTAAACAATTCTTTAAATAATTAGCCTATTATGAAGTTATTATGACTTCATTTGAATTAAACAATTACATAGAATATTATAGCTTTTAAAAAATACCTTTGACACACTCGTAATTTATATTTAAAAAACAATTCCCCATGATAAATTCCTTTAAAGTCAGCCTGGAATGAAATTTCACCCTATTATCTAATTTATTTTCGAAATGCATGTTACTGATCTTATTATGATATATAGTGAGTTCTCTCTGGTAGACTTCTCCAATCATTTAATCAGCTGAAACTCCTCTCCTTTCGTACAATTCAGAATTCAGAACTGCATATTCAGACCTCCATCTAATTAACAACTGATGGATAGAACAAAATCCCCAACCTTATTTATTTATTTTTTCATTTAAAAAAATCACTTAGATATTATGCCACAATACATGACTAACAATTTTTAACCCTCCAGTGTTATTTGCGTGGCGGACAAAAAATACCATTATTATTATTATATATTTTTTATTTTATTTTTATTTCAATTAAATTAATGTATAATATTTTAGTTTAATAATGTTTTTTATTTATTATTTTGTATTTTTAGGGGATTTTATGGTACTAAATAATATTTATAGAATAGTTATGATCCATTTATTACCTGTTAACCACTTTTTGAGAATAGACCTGAAAATGAAATTTTCAACTTAAACTGTCGTAAATCTTGAATGCTTTGGAGCACAGACTTAGGTTTGGTCTCTTTTTAAAGAAGACACTTGGCAGATTATTGCTGACATGGACATTTAAAAAAGTGAAACAAAAAAAGTTATAGAAGTTCAATTTTATTTTTATGAAAAATGCACAAAAATACTATTTTAAAATTTTATGTGAAATATATATTTTCCAAAACACATTTTACTCTAAAATGGCAAGAAAATGAAAGCCATAAATCTAAATATGTTGTGTTACACATTTGAGACTGATGTCTCATAAAAATGAGCTTTCAGTAAGATTTTGCTTGGGTGCAGTACTAAACGTTTGCACTAGATGAAATTCATTACCCATTCATTTTCAATGTGATCAACAATACAAGTTTGACTTCTTTTTTTTCAGGACTACTTAAGCTTTTTGAAAAAAAAAAAAAAGAGTACATTCTGTACCAATACTGGCCAAACAAATCAGGTCCAATTACCCTTCCTTACATCTGCTTCTCCAAAAATAGTTTCTATTTAATAGATTTTTAAAGCACATATTGCTTTAAAATACTACTTTGAAGTAAACTGTTCTGAAATGTGCTCCTAACACTTTTCCATGTCTGTTTATAGTAAAAATGCTTTTAAAATAGGCCACATATAGATATATCTGAAATGTGTGTGTAGGTATTTAGAGGCACATCATTATTCTATTTAAAAAATGCTCATCTTATTCCTGAAAATTAGCATTAGTATGCTCCATATGCATTAGCAAACCCCCAAAATCATATTTCATATTTTAAAGTGCTTGTGCTTCTCTCCCAGTAGCATGTCTGTCATGTATGATGGGTGTGATCACTGCAACAAATCCATACCAGAAACCCAGCTTCTTGGATTTTAACTCATGGTTCTGGAACACCCCTCGAGGGCCACAGATGTACTCCTGCATTACTTACATTGAGAAGAACCTACGGGTTGACTGTGAATTCCCAGAGACCCACAAGATCCCAGGGCCATTCTGTGAGTACAAACAGGATGGGCGACTCATGGGATCCACCTACCCAAACACCCCGGTCCACATGATTCCACCTATTGAGACCCGACGCCGAGCCAATGTGACCCTGGTGCCACCTAACATTTGTCGCCTCACCTGGATGCCTATGTCCGATGACCGCGCGTACACCTACACCTGCAGGGTTTATCAGGGCAGCACCTGGAAGGAGAATAGCATGGCATTCCATCAAAGTGAGTTTAAAATGCCTCAGCGAGTCCTCCTTAACATATGCTGAGAGACAATAAATATTACCTAATAGTTATGCAATGCCTGTTCGTAAAGGTGCCGTCACTGCTTGTGACATTTTCTTCTTTCAAAATATGTGGGCTTTCACAATCTATATGCTTTCAAAATCTGTCTGCTCTTAAGTCATTGCTCTCTTGATCAATATTTGTTTCTCTGTTTCAAACAGGAAATCTTCTGGTGTGCTCCGCATTAACCATATCCTTTCACACTGGACCATGGATGCTTGCAGTTGTGATATCACTTCCTGTTTCTCTTGGGCTTCTACATCGAGCAGGCTAAAACTCAAAGCCATTCTCACATTTAACTGCCTTTCACATTTTAATTTACATTTATATTTAGTTATTTTTTCATCTTACATGGTTATGATGACTTTTATGTAGATTTTTTTTTACAGCCCCTTAAGTTTCTGTGGAGATCATCATCATTACATCTTCAGGATTCACAGTGAAAACAACAAACTAGAAGTGATGTATGCGACCCACTCTTCAAAATGCTGTTCGATATTAAACATGAAAAGAACATTAGTGGTGAACATGTTCTTATCACCTACAAACTTCCAACTAACAGGCATTTGAAGGTATAGCAAAATGCTACCGTTCTATTACACTACTGTTCAAAAGTTTGAGGTCAGTAAGAGTTCTGGAAAGACGTGCATACTTTTATTCAGCAAGGATGCATTTAATTGATCAAAAGTGACAGTAAAGACACGACAAGCAGCACAAGTGTTTTCAATATTGATTATAATTTAAAAAATGTTTATTGAGCATCAAATCTGCATATTAGAATGATTTCTGATGGATCATGTGACGAAGCTTGAGATGATCAGGCATCCAAAATATTTATCACCCAGAATATTCTCTGTTATAAGAAAAAGATATTATTTTGATACATGGCATAGGACCTTTATACAGTATCAATTATGTGTTTCCGTCAAATCAAGTCATATAGTAGCTCAAAAATATATTATATATCATTTTTGTAATATTTATAGAAATAATGGAGTGAAATCACTGTACGGGTAATCTGTAATCTCATTTATTGGTTGGCTGGTTTATCGGTCCTTGCAATTTGTCCAGTGCAAAATGCGTTTTTCAAGTTTATCATTGTCTTAGTGCTTCTGTTTATCACCTGAATAAGGACAGCTCTGTCTGAAGGACATCACCACTGCTGACAAATTATATTGCTGCACTCACACATGATGCAACTAAATATTCTGCATACAACAATTCAAGGAATTTTGTTTAGTTACGTTTAAGGGAAAGAATGATACAGGCCTGGAAAAGAACACAAGTGCATAAGAATGAGACTATTATGGCTACATGACGACTAAGTATTGAAATATACTCTTACATGTATGTGTCTTCCATTGTGCTCGCATGCATTGTGCAGCTGCTGTATGCACATGCTTAACTGCACTGTGCGCTTCCACACATTTAGCTGCTTTTCGCACATGCTTCCTTGCACTAACCTTAAGTGCCTTAGGTTGGCTTTAAGGTATAATCTGAGCTTTAGAAATGTAGTGCTTTGTCTGTTTCAGTTTGACCATAATGACTCACAAATACTGCATAGAAATATATTCAAGCACCAACACGCACATTTCACACACTTATATTTGTGAGGAAAATCTTTGTCTTCCCTTCTTTCACTGTCTTTCAATTGCTTCGTCTTATTTTTTGAAGGATCTATACTGAGAAATGTCAGAAAACAATAAAGGAATATAGAGTGTAACCTGTGCAGATATTTTTAATTGCATCAACACACATTTGAGAATGTATTAGAGGGACCACCTACCTAAAAATATATTATGATATAATATTTATATATACACATTACTGTGCTAAGCCAGTTATTTCTGTGTTTTGCTGTAGTGTCAGTATAGGTTTCTTCAGGTTCTTCAAGCATCTTGGAAAGGTTGCCACTGTTCTTCGGGATTTAGTCTGCCTCCATTTTTTTTTCTGATTCTTCATGTAATTCCAGACGGACTGGATTAGGTGAGATCAGATCTCTGTGTGGAGCACTGGCAGTTGTCAGACTCGTGCATTTAAAAATCTCACTGGATTATTACAATTAATGGCAAAAGGAATGTGTGGAAATGTAAACTGATATTTGTGAACGATCTCTCTTCCACAACTCTCAGTACCCTCAATACCCACACTCAGCGTGATGCCACACTCTGTTGGTAAATAGTAAATATAGTAGGTAAATAAAAGAAGAAATTAAATAAGTAAAAAATGAGGCAGGCACCGAACCCCCAATTGCTCCTGGGCACCAGAGTGTGTGTGTGTTCACTGCACACTGCTGTGCGTGTAAACTTGGATAGGTTAAATGCAGAGCACAAATTCTGAGTATGGGTTCCAATGCTTGACTACACGCCATGACACTTTCACTGTAGTACAGTATGAAATTACAATGGTTTTGTCCAATTTTGTATGTGTTACTGTTAAAGTCATGTGCTTCTAATTGTAGGCTATTATAGTTTTAATTTAATTCATATCATTCAATAAAACATGATATAGTAATAAATAACTAATTTGTGCATGATATATTCATGCTTGTTACCATTCAGTTTTAATAATGTATTAGACTGATGATGTTTTGTCTTTAACTGGTGTAATTCGAAACATTGTTACTTCTTTTTGGATTTTAATTAGGTTGCATTAGGATTTTTTTTTTACTGTAAACATGAAGAGATACTTGAGGAACAGAGACACACTGGCAGAACCCTCTGGTAAACACTGCAGGACACCGGCCCTCCAGGACCGAGTTTGGACAGCCCTGTTCTATGGCATCGTGAAGCACCTTTATTTTTAAGTGTATGCACCTTTTCAAAAAAGGGCAGTTCTCTGAATTTACAAGATGGAGCCAAGTTTCTGACCAAACACTCCTTTAGTATGCCGCCTGTTTCAACGGAGTAGCTTACTATGTCTATATTTCTGAATTTGCGTGCACAATAAAATATCTGAGGCACCTTTAAAGGGTGTGGCAACCTCAAATGGTGGCAACATGTCCCTTTTTTTTTTTAACATTGTTTGCCAACTTTATTTACAGGACTTTGTCTAGATTATTTACACGAGCTCTGTCTTGTTGATTGAACAACAATTTGTAGCATACACACCCGTTTCAGCTGGTGGTAATGGGCAGGTCGTAGTTTTATTGTAATGACACAGCGTGATGCATATGGGCGTGAATCTCCTTTTACTTAATCTCACCATCCATCCCACTCTGTCTTCCTCAAGTGAGCACTACGGGAGTTCCCTCAATAACGGACCAACAGCTCCAGCATCCAAAAGCAGAAATAAGGTAAGACCGCAACAAACTCACTTGCATCCCGCCAGAACGTTTATATATCGATATAAATATCAAAGACAGTGGAAAGTTAACTCCTGTGCGTAGCGTCTGGTCCCCATTACTCAACGCCACCCAAAAATGGAGTTGGCTACCTTGACTTCTGTTCACGACGCGTTAAAGTGGAATTCATTTGAATTAAAACACGTTATCAGATTAAATGACGACGTAAAGCCACTTA
>NW_015557097.1:736377-751459 GCF_001515605.1 Sinocyclocheilus anshuiensis | reverse complement strand
AGATAGATTTGAAGTACTTTTATTGCTGAAGCACGAGCTGAATTCTTGCCAAAGACATGTCATTTCAAAAGAATCTTCACGAGTTCAGTCTTGCCTGAGATAAAAGAGATGCACGGGGCCTTGGGAGTTCTTCACATTCACATACCAGTCTAGTCACACCGAACGCTGTGTGTGGTTCAGGTGGAGTCCATGTATCCGAGTGCTTTTGTAACCATAATACTTTTTACCAGTGGCGTGCACAGACCTCCGGAGGGGCAGGCAGGGGAGTAGTGGAGTTACGAGGGCACAGTCGCGGTCCGGGGGCACCTAGATCGGACCGAAAGGGCACTTTATTTGTATGTGCTCACTGCTCAGACATGTCATGACCCCACCCATATTGATAAATTTGCTGCAGTGGCTATATGAGAGCGCTAATTTTCTGTAAACACTGCCAGGAATATATAGATTTTTTCTTTTTTCAAACCTCATGCGCATAAATGTAATAATATGCATGCAGATGAACACTTACTACTTGCTTGAAGTCCTGAAAAGTCATTAATGTTCATGTTTTACACTCTTAAAAATAAAGGTGCTTCAAAAGGTTCTTCAAGCGATGCCATAGAAGAACCATTTTTGGTTCCACAAAGAACCATTCAGTCAAAGGTTCTTTAAAGAACCATCTCTTTCTTACCTTTTTGTAATCAGATGTTAAAGGTTCTTTATGGAACCATTTAGACAAAAATGGTCTTCTATGGTATTGTGAAGCACCTTTGTTTTTAAGAGTGTAGGCGAAATACATATAGTTTACACTACTGAGGTGATCAGTATTCATTTATTGTGTTGTAAGTGACTTGTCTTGTATTTGTTCTCCAGGTTCCGCTGTGTGCACAATGCAGTATCCTGTGGTCAGGATGATGTACTATACTGTCTTTGTTACATTTTTCCTGTTGGGTAATTTCATTGTTCCTTATTTTCTTTTTTTACTTCATGAATATCAACAAAATGACACCAAAGTCATATTTGAATATGATGTTAATTGACAATGATATCCCATGAAAATACACAGAACAGATATCACAGTCTAATCTACTGTATATTAGGCCATTCAAGTATTGTACCAGTTTTAAACGACTCCAACTTAAGGCTAAGTTGGCGTTATAATTTTCTAGGTGCTGCTTCTGCCCAGACTTCCCTTCAGCTTTCATCCTGTTTGACTAAGGAGCAAAACCTGGAGATGGTCTGTAAGTTCACTCCAGCTTCAGACCCCAAGCTCCAGAAGATTTGCTACTACATGACGGAGAATAAGTTGGTTGGCTCTACCGACACCAGCAGCCCCCCAGACAGCACCTTCAAAAACCGTGCCACTGTCTCCATAGCGGATAACATTTGTAAGCTGTATTTGAAAGGTTTGTCAGATGACAAACCCAAAAACTACACCTGCTTCATCAAACAAACTACCACACCAGTGCCAGTCACTGCAGTAGTGGACAAGAGTAAGACAACATTAACATTTATTACATATTGCTTTTCCCTTAAATAAAATAGCATTGCATATTTATATTGACTAAGTAGATTTTGCAACTGCACTGGTAAATTAATTATAATTATCAACTTAATTGCTTGGAATTGGCAAGGAAACATACTTATTTAGTTGTTTTTGTGCATTTTTTATTTGACTGTTATTGTAATGAATCAGTGACTGACAGATGTTGATTGGGCTGCTATGTTGTTTTTCTTTCCAGGTAAGCTTCAGACCTGTTCTGGCTGGTGTGTCATGCAGCACAGTGGAGCAGCACTCCTGCTAACTTTCCTCACTTTGCCACTATTGTCAGAGCTTCTCTGAGTGTAGAATGAATCTCTCGGTACAACACCACTTGCCTAAAACCAAATGATAAATCCTCTAGCTTGTACTACAACAAAAATAATAGTTAATGAAATCTGTGTGTTTCCTTCCTCAGAAATGATGAGAGAAGAACATATTCAAATGAGAGAACCTTCAATTACAACATATTTATGCACTGGTTTGGGTGATGCTGATGTCATAAACACTGTCATGTGATGCATGTCCTTTAAATACCATGTAAAATTATGTACCTTGGATGTTTTATAAAGTTTATAGTGGGATCATATGTTGGTGTGATGTCATATTTTAACATGTTTATTTGTTTCTCAGCCTTATAAACATGCCATAATAAACTTCCTTCAGTACACAAAAAGTAAAATGACGTTGTTGTGTATGGCGCCCTCTAGTGACTAACATTAAAAACTAGAACGTCTGCTGCACATGCGCAGAAAGGATATGTCGCTTCGACGTTTGCTGCTAACGACAAACGGGTAACTATTAATAAATGTAACTAGGAAATTTTTTTTGGGGGGGCGCGATAATATGGATTAGTCATAGATACAAACTTTTTTTGCGGGATGGTTTTCACCCATCTTTTTTTGCATAGCTCAAATGCTAAAGGCATTTGTGTCAGTTCTTGTTTTGCTTTTTGCCAAGTTAGTCGCTAATATGTGTAGCTTTGCGGGCGGTTTCTCAACACAACGGTGTGATGGGACTTTTTAAATAAATAAATACCTGCTTTGAATTGTTGGACAATTGTAAGAGCAGGATATACGCAAGTCCAGTTGTGCAAGGTCTAGGTATCAAATGTGCTCCTTTGCTTTCCTGTTGTTACTGGCTATTGTTCGTATCGTATCGTTTTTGCAGTCAATGTTTACGTTTGAGGACCACAAAGCTGAAGCCCAGACACTAATTTTCTTAAAAATATGAGGTGAGTTCCACCTTCAGTATCATACTTGAGTCACACCTTATGCTCATCATACTGTTGAAATCTGCACTCCTACAGTGTTATCTGAAATTATTTTATATCATCTGAAAAAGCAAGTGTTAATGTAGTTATTATATGATTTTTGTAATGTTAATTTTAAACACTGCTTTTTTAATATATTGTAATATAAACATTTATTAATAATTATAGTTATCTAGCATTATAATTATACATTTCTTAATTATTTATGCATGTTTGTTTAGAGAACCCAAAAGTCATGATCCTGAAGATTCTCCCATACAGCAAGACGGTGAGATGTTTGAATTGAACTGTCCGTAAGTTCCTTTGTCATTCTGGGTCATAGTGTGTTTAGGGAAATAAACAATATAAAAATGCTTGGGTGGCAGTCAGTCTTTAGTTTCAGTTTAGTTGTGACTGCTTAGCGCTTTATATAGCACCATCTAGTGCTATATACAGTACCTGCACACCAAGAACAAACTTCAAATTTTCTCTAGCAAGAAAAAAACCATCAGTAGATTCCGTAGGGTGACCATGCGTCCTCTTTTCTAAATTGCCTAAAATGCATGGGTTTTGGTTTTATTTTCCTATTGTTTTCATACTTGATGAAGGTTATGACTGAAAAGACCAATACTGTGCAGGCATTGTACATGATCGACTAATCGTGACATGCAAGAAGAAGCAAAGAATGGTCAAAGCAATGCAAATACACATGCATATAATGTATGAGGACTGTACATTTTAGGCAATGTACAACCCTGACATTTTAGGCAATTTAGAAATCCCAGCCAGGACATGACTGGAAAAATGATGATGATGATGATGATCACCCCTACATTCAACATCAGTGAGATTGCTGATCAAATACTTGACCTCTCATCTGCACAAAAAAATCAAAATCGGATAACTTCATGTTGAAATTGACATGATAAATTTATATCCAGTTTTTTTAGGAGTTACTAAACAATAACCTGTATGTGCTGCTTTACCAGGTGTTGCTGAAACAGCAGATGACCCACTGGCTATCACAGCCATCCAGTCAGCTGCCGCATTCTCCACAGATCAGCAAATCAATTATCTTGTAAAAACGGAAGAAACGGGAGCAGGTATGTGGCACATGTATGCATAGTAAATCTAGATCATGACATATGATGATTAAACCCTTGACCTACATGGTTCAGGTAACATACCGGGTCATCCACCTGGCTGACGGGCAGCTAGAAGGACAGGCAGATGGGGCTGCAGCAGTCAGTGTGGTGACTGGGTTTCCCACAGCATCACAGGCAACAATGCCACATGTAACCCAGGTATTACTTGTTTTTAACAGCAATAGAAATTTGAGCTTGTTGCTGAAACCTTTTTATATCGAAGAGGTGGTTGTGTTAGTAGGTGCTTGTATGCATGTATTTATAGTCTGTAATCTCTCAGTCTGAGAGTCTAGAGGGAGAGACCTCTGAAACTCAGTACTACTATCCTGCCACCATCTCTGACACAAATGCCAGCAACATGGTAGCCAATCTCCACACAGCTGATTCGGTACTATCTCAACCAACCCCTTCAGGTAATGCCAAATTACATTTACACTACCATTTAAATTCGAAAGGATACATAATATTTGATCAAAAGTGACAGTAAAGACACTTGCAATGTTACAAAATGTTCAGACATTTTTCAAATAAAGGTTGTTCTTCTGAACTTTTTATTCATTAAAGAATCCTAGAAAAAAGTGGCATGGTTTCAATATTAACTGTTTTCAACATTGATAAGAAATCGGCATAATTTCTGAAGGATCATGTGACAATGAAGTCTGGAGTAATGGCTGCTGAAAATTCAGCTTTGCAACAGAGGAATAAATTATCATTTATAATAATTTGAAAATAAAAAAATTAAATTGAAAACAGTTATTTTAAATTGTAATAGTATTTCACATGTTTACTGTTTATAATGTATTTTAATCCATTAAATGCCTTGGTGAGACTTCTTTCAAATAATTTAAAAAAATCTTACCAACCCAAAACGCTAGTGTACATAATGTGGTTTCTGGTTATTCTGATAGTTTGTTGCAGAAATGTGATAGAGTGATGGATTTCCTCTATGAAAGTAGTTCCCTTAGCTTAAAGTTTAAAGTTAGCCGCTTTTACTTATATTGTATATCGAATGATGCAATTATATCAACATTATGTAGTTTTTAGATTCATTTGCCTTTATTCCTTTTTTTGCAGGTCAACTCTATGTAATGATGTCGCCTCTGGACGTTCTAGCCTCAACACAGCAGAGGTTGTCGTCTCATATAACATACATAAAGCCACATGTCCAATCACAGTAATCTGTTTATTTTCAACTTCTTCAACAAATCCTATATTCTTCACAGTAAATCGGGAACACCACGTGCTTCCAGGGATGACAAGCGGAGGGTTCAACACAATGAAGGTTATTCTGTGTTTTGTTTGAAATCAGCAGCTCCACCTCATTATCAAATCTAGGAGTGCAACGGTTCTCGGTAAAAGACCGAACCGTACCGTTCGCCACCTTCGGTTCGATACGCATTTGTATCTCTTAAATTTAGCTGTTGTGTAATGTTGTTATATGAACAAATATATTACGTTTTTTGGATCTCTAGATTCATTTATGATTTGAGCTTCATCCTGTGTGATCAGCCTCACTGCAGTCATTAGAAACTTTAGACACCCAGACTATTACATTAATTTCCAATGGATTTGACATTATGTAAATATAATGAACTTAAATGTGCTTGTTTCTGTTTTGCAAACAATTTGTTTTTATCAGCTATCGAGTCTTAAAGGTGACATTTCATGAAAATCTGACTATTCCAGGTTTGAAGCGCTATAATCAGGTCCCCAGTGCATCTACCAACCAAGGAAACGTGAAAAAGATTAACCTAGTAACTTTGTTTTGGTACGCCTTTTTCTGCAAGCGTCTGAGAAAACGAGCGCGTCTGATTTTGCTCCCTTGGTGATGTGGCAAAGGGATCTCATTATAATATTACCGCCCCTTAATCTGTCAGTTTCCACCCACGGTGCCATTACTGTGATTTCGCAAGTGACAACGGTGTACTAGTTCTAATGCCATGGCGAAAGTTTGAGCAAAACATGCTAACTGTTCTGTCATTGGCTTCATAGACGAGCACAGAACACTATTTACAGTCCCAGCCTCAGAGGAGACAAGAGAGCAGTGGATTTATTGATTTATTTCATGTATATTGCTGCTGCCACACAGATCTAAAATAAACATGCGATTTATTTCCCAGCCGTTTACCTTCACAGACATAACCGACTGTTTTTTGTAACTCGTGTGTGATTAGGGCCTTAGTTCCAGAACTAAATGTACAGTACTAAAGTACTAGGATGATTTTGCGCGAGCTATTTCCCAGTACCATTTAAAGGGTTGCTGGCAGTGCTACATTTGCTACAAGTGCCTGCACTTCAGTGTCCGTCCATCGCTGTTCTCCACTTGCGAAATAAGTTGACACAATGTTTACAGTATGTTTACACAGCATTTTAAATCATGGCAGGTGAGGGCGTTTTCATACGCGTTTGGCCAATCAATGTCTACTTACGTCACGATTAGTACCAGTTGTGCTGGTTAGACCCTGCTCCGGAGTAGGAGCTAATTTGGTTCTCGAAAAAGGCAGTCCGGTACTAAAATCGCACCCAGTTCCGGTGGTGCGAAAACGCCAAAAAGTGGGTAGATCCACAATTAGTTCTGGTACTACGAAAAGGTTCCCGCGGTGCGAAAGGCCCTAATGAGAACTTAGTTTAGTACTCACATGCTGTGACAGCCGCTTTCTTTCCGTGTGCTTCGGATGTGTGCTCTCAGAATACCGTATATCAGAAGTTTAAACTCGTATGGTTTAAAATGCATGATTTCAGTGCGATAAACATGATAATGAGAACCAAAACAGATGTTTTTTTTTTTAGCAGGTACGAGCTGTAATGGCGCAGGGTTGCCGTGATTTTGCCAAGTAAGACATGTTCCTAGATCAACATCTTTTGTCAACATTAATCGTAAACCTCAACATTACTGTACAAAAATACAGACTTAACCCAATCCCCACCCCTAAACCTAACCTTACCCTACCCATAATTTATTCCTAAAATCAGAGGGAAATGATAGCTGATTAACAAGGGTGAGACACATTCTGGGGACACCAGAGACTTATATTACATATTGTAAAAAGGGGCATAATATGTCTCCTTTAAATTAATTAAAAGACTTAACAATGTGCGTTGCACGATGGAGCGCATCAGAAAGGAGAGCAATTACGTTAACTGAAATATGTATTTTAGTATATACTATATTTGTTGTCAGACATCAAATTTACCCTGAGTTTTATTCCTTTTAAGAACATTAATTGTAATCCGATTATAATTTTGTGCTTTAGTTTCTATTTATTATCTATAATCTTTTTTTAGTAATTAAAAAAACTTAAGGCAAATTAATTAATTATTATAATTATTTATTTTTTGTTAGTAAATAGTAAATTATTCTTGAGATTTCTAATACCACTAATACTCCCCTTTACCCCCCCATACCGAACCATACCGAAATGGTGACCCCAAAACCGCAGTATGTACCAAACCATAAGAAACTTGAACCATTACACCCCTAATCTAATCATTGCTGCTTTATTTCAAATTAGACTGAAAAAGATCTTTAAATGTGTCGTTGAGTTCTGTCTTAATGTAAGCATTTTTCCCCCTCAGTGGAACGCAGACGGAGGGACAAGATCAACAACTGGATTGTCCAGCTTTCCAAAACAATCCCTGACTGCAATGTGGATGCAACCAAGAATGGTCAAGTAAGCTTAGTTAGCACAAGCCACCAGCAGTGTCCAGTTTGAGCATTTTATTCAAAGGTATAATGTACAGTATTTTTGTAGTATAACGGGGATACTATAATTATTATTTCTTTTATTTATATTTTTATTTATTTTAGTTTTCATTTTAATTTTTTAATTTTAGTAATTTTGTGTTTGTCATTTTTATTTATTTTTTGTCTTTATAGTTTAGATTAATATTTTTTTATCAGTTTTACTTTTAGTTATTTTTGTTTTTCAAAAAGGTTTAGTTAAACTAAATGAAAATTAGAAATGTTGCCTCAGATTGTCTTCTGCTCTTCTGTGCAGAGTAAAGGTTGGATCTTGTCCAAAGCGTGTGATTATATTCAAGAGCTGCGTCAGAGCAATGCACGACTGGAAGAGGAACTAAATGCTGTAGATAGACTGAGGATGGACAATCAGCTTCTCAAACGAGGTATTTCAGCTGCCACAGCAAGACACTTCAAATGAAAGAGCGTTCTGAACATTTTAGTTATTCATTCATTTGATAAAACTTACATTGTAAGCATATTTTCGGAATCAAATACTTTGTTAATGAACAGTACATGATGACTACCAGCTACCACAGCTTCCACTATAACCACAACAACTGCTGCTGCTGCTAATAGTACTTCTGAAGTCATGCATCCATCAGTTCTGCACTTTTTTTTTTTATGTTGTGTGAATGTTTTAAAGAAAATGAACAACGCTGTTTCATTTGCTCATACAGTTGGTCTGTCTCTCTCTTATGTCTCTCCTCCACCTACACACACAGATGGAAGAATGGAAATCAAAGAATCAGATGATCGGAGCCCAGTTAAGACAGCACGGCATAGTGGCAGCATCAATGGACTCTAAGTGAAGAACTGCAGATCAACTATAAGCTTCTCCAGCTGTGGTCTTGTCATTGATTCTGTTTATCCAGGTTTAAAATGACATGTAAGAAGTCATTCTTACTGTGTACAATCACACTTTTCTCTTTGTCTCCTTCACTGTTCACTTCACACACAGCCTTTGATCGTTTCAGATTATTTCCAGAGAGATCTGGTATTTTAACTGCACTGAAATTGTGTATAATTGTCAGATCTGTATATTTGTAGATCTGTCTAAAGAATGATTATACTTTTAAGGGCTACTGTGATGGTGTTTCAGATATGTTATTTTTATTTTTTAATTGAAATGTTTACAGCTTGGTAACCTTCATCGTGCTCTTTAAGCTAAATGTTATTGTTTTATTTGTATTCAGTCAGAAGTTGTTGTTGAAACCATTTCTTATGCAATGCCTTGACAAACATTTTGGGCCAAAACACCAGCTATAAAATTTGGTCATTTATATATTGCAATTATGAAATGTTCACATCCCAGTAAATTTACACAATGTTTTTACATAACATTGGACAAATCTTTATTGAACCTCAAATAAAGGTTTGACTCAATTTTGATGACATTTTAAATGGAAACACTGGTAGGTTAAGGTTTGTTGATTTATTTAACTAAATTTTTTTGGTGAAGCACAAGTGCACAGATTTAGTGAAACTGAAACATGATTTTAAATACTTAATATAGCAAAAATAAAAAATTATTAACTAAATAAAGAAACCAGTTGTACTAATTTGAACCTCAGATTGTATCTGTTGATACAGCAGATTAACGTATAGTATTAACAAGTTTGGCTGGGGCAAACAGAGCTCCTGTATGGGAAGAAGTCTTGTATATATGCATAAATTCATACATAAATTAAAAATTATTTTTATTTCAATAATGCAAGTAAAAATATTTCAGGTCAAATACAAAGGCTTATATAATGAAAACAAATTATGAATATTAAGAAAACTAACGGATACAATAGGCGCCTGGTTACTAATTAAAAGTCAGAATTTGTTAATTAAACAGCACTGTTTGGAAACTTTGGAATTTGCAAAGTTAATGTCATATTTTAATTTCAATCTACAGTATCAAAAAAATACACATATTTAAATCCTTGTAGGCCTACATAGACTGATCAGCCACAACATTAAAACCACCTGCCTAATATTGGTCCTTTGTGTGCTGCCAAAATAGCTCTGATGCATTGAGGCATGGACTCCACAAGACCTCTGAACATGTCCTGTGGTATCTGGCACAGAGACATGAGCAGCAGGTACTATAAATCTTGCAAGTTGTGTGAGGTGGGACCTCCATGGATCGGATTTTTTTTTTGGTCCAGCACATCATGCATGCCTATCATACTACTATCATCACACACACAACTGTTGGTACCATGGTAACGCTAGTTACTTATGTAACTGTGGTTCTGTGAATTTCGGATGACCGGAAGAGGCGGTGCAAAGCACTAGTGGATAATCACAATGTCAGATAGGTCGAGAAAATATGTCAACAAGGTCACGTCGTGACAGACCGAGCCACAAGGATATAAACCGCAGTAGCTTGGTGCCCAGCATTGGAACACTTCTCGTGCATTCCGAGTGACGAACCCTGGTGGTCATCCAGAATTCACAGAACCACAGTTACATGCGTAACTAGCATTCTGTTTCATTCCTCCTAAGCATTAGTGGATGACACATACCAACACAGTCATGAGGAATCATCAAGGTTGCTCCAGAAAGACTGAAGAACTCACATCATGGGAAGCAGCCACATTGACCTTATATAATCGTGCAAAGGTATATGGAGAAGACCAGGTAGCAGCAGCGCAGACCTCTGCCAAGGAGACACCCCGCAAAGTGGCCCAAGATAAAGAGACAGCCCTAGTAGAATGACAGGTAAGGGTCGTTCGTTGATGCTTATATGCCATTTTTATTACCTTGACTATCCAATGTGACAGTCTCTGTTTGGACAAGGGCATGCCTTTACGTACCTCACCATAACAGGCAAATAATTGATCTGTCTGTCTAAAAGAGGTTGTAGATGTAACAGCACCTTAAAGCACGCACAGGACACAGAAGATGAGCCCTCCCATTGGAATTAGAAGGAGATGAGGGCATTTAAAAAGCAGCAAGATGAATAGACTGATTCACAATTTTTTTTTTTTTTTCACAAAAAAATTGCGGTAACAAAACTTTAGAAAGAAAAGCAGGGTTAGGTTGAAGAATGACCCCTGAATCCTCCAAGTAGGGATAACTGCCGGCTGGAGCAGTGGGCATGGTGAAAGATTAAGGCGGGCCGAAAGGCATTGATAAAGGTCTTTCTAATTGGTTAGGGGTTGGGCTAGGGTTTAGTTTCTGTTGTAGCACTCTTTCAGTTCTTACACTGCTCAATTCCAGACCCCAAGGAAGAACCATCAACTGGGGCATGATGAGCAGATATGGCAGCAACACAAATTTTTTAAGTAGATGCCGCTTTGTTTTTATCTAACAATTGTTGTTTGTTTGTTTTTATCTCTTGCGGCACAAAACAGTGAATTGGATCAACTCCTTGATCCCCACACCAGGAATAAAATATCCTCCAAAGAGCAGCATGAATTTGTCGAGTTGAAGGAGCTCTAGAATTACCAATAGTATGAATTACCACTGGCTCACAGTCCTCTGACAGTGAACTGGACCCAGTGGCCAAATCCAAAGCCATGGTCAAAACCACCAGCGGCAATGAGTAGTCAGCTCTGAGGCAAACAGGTTGACCTCTGCCTTGCCAAACCACTGCCAAATCAGCTGTACTACCTCCAGGTGAAGTGTCCATTCCCCCCCCGGACAGTAGATCCCTGGACAACGCATCCGCCACTTGATTGTCTGATCCTGGGAGATGAACTGCTCTTAATGAGGCCAGCTGATACTGAGACCACCTGAGGATTTTACAAGTTAACCGTAAGGATGCAAGAGTCCTGGTTCCGCCCTGGTGATTCAAGTGAAACACTGTCGATATGTTGTCGGACCTGACCAGCACACTGATATGCTCCAAGGTTTCCTTTGGTTACCAACGACCGCTGATCCCCCTCTCGTTCCACGTTGCCCCCCATCCTATTGAAGCATCGGTTTTTATCACTTCCCAAAGAGAACACACAACTCCTAGTGGTACTCCGGCCCAAATGTCAACCGTTTCCAGGGTTTCAATGTCCGGACACAAGCTGAAGAAACCATCCTAAAAGAGGGTGCCTGTGAGGCCTGAGTCAGTTGTCGTGTGGCTTCAGACAACTTCATTCTCTTCTCTAATACCTTAGATACATTGGGGCCAAAAAGATGTCCTGGCATAATTGGCAGTTCCCTCAGCATCTTCTTACAATCGTCAGGCAATCTTACCTGAGCAAGCCATACCTGGCGCAGAGATATTAGAAGTGTCGCTGAGAGCGTCCCAAGCTCACGAGTCATATGTCCCATAGCCAACAGAGCAGTCTGAGGGAACTGAGGTACTGAAGGTCTGCATTCGATGATTCTAAGGTGGTGTTGCAAGCAAGCAGCAGCTGGCAGATAGTATTTTCTGCTCAAGTTATATAGGCTACTGACTCATATGTCTTCTTCAACAATGCGTCAGTATGTCCACATTGTGCACTTGGGCAGCATACATTACCTCTTAGTGCTTCATCAGGTGATACCACCAATGCTGCTACTGGCTGTTCGATCTCAGGTGCCCGCCCTACTCCAATGGAATCAGCCTCGGCCATTGAAGCTAGCGTACGGGCTGTCTTTGACCTCCTTTATTGGGAGTGCACTGGAGAATTCTGCCACAAAGTCCTTACATGGTGGCATAGTAAACTCATTAACATCAGAGGTTTGCCTGAAAAATACATTAGCATCAGAGGTTTGCCTGTTGGTCTGAACAGGCTGAACAAGCGGTTTGTCGAACCCTAAACATGCCACTGCTATCTGTAAAACTGATAAAGTATCATCTGAAGAAGATGGGCATATGCCCGATGAATGTACAGACCATCCGCTTCGCTTGATCCACCTGCAGCAGACAGGCTGGTAAAGAAATCCTGTTGGTGGGGTTGCATGACACGCCAGCAGACAACACCATGAGACCATGATGGAAATGCGAATTAGATGCACTCAATCAAATGGCATCCAGATCTGGATGTTGAAGAACACTCTCATCTCCTGGTGTGTTGTCTGCTGGCGTGGCTGGTACTAGAGGTTGTAGAGATTGAAGAAGACGTTTCAGCTCTGCCATTTCCTAAGACAGAGTAGCGATGGTCTTCGATAGCAAATGCTGATTCTGATTTTTTTTTTTTGCTGGCAGAGCGCCAGCAGCACTGATGCGCGGCAGCCGCGGGGCTGAGTCATATTGTGCAAGTCTAGCAGTCGAATTAGGATCCAGTTCGGCATGGCTAAGCTGTCTCTCAGACATCGATAACATTCTCAAAATGCAAACACGGATCAGTCAAAATCTCTTTTAGATGCTGAATCCCTAAGCAAGAAAGGCAGCAATCGTGTCCATCATCGGGAAGACGTGTGTTCAGAGATAATTTGCAACTCTGTGGATAGTCGGAGATAAGCAAACCATGAGCCATGAACTAAAACTGTATTAATTCCAGCCCTGGAGGTTGACGAAAAAATCCTCGGATAGAACCAGAAGGTTATAATCTTGAAAACAGACTCAGAATCACACGTAAATTTACCAAACTTACCTTTGGATATTACCGAGTGGCATACGTTAACAAGCACAACAGTGATATGCAACAAAAAGCACAAAAAAATTATATTAGGTTTGCAGTGGAAATGCTACCTATGTGTAGCCGAGACCAGTCACCGGATAGTACTGTGAAGCACAGTGTATCGCTGACACAAACAATCAAATATAATATGTACTTATGTAATAAATAAACAACCTATAATAAGCGAGAAGCGAAAAGAGGCTGGGCACCGACATGTTTTTGTATTTTCTCAACCTAGTTGACGCTGCGATTATCCACTAGTGCTTAGCTCCTCCTCTGGCGGTCATGAGGAATGAAACAGAACCAGTCTCCACACAGCCGATTCCTCATACCCACCCCTACCAGAAATGCTAAACCACATTTACATACTGTGGTGAGTCAGGGAGAAGTGTGTTGCTGGTGTCATGTTTTTATGCTCAACAGTGAATCATTCAAAATGTTAAGCTTTTATTTTCAGTACCTGTTAATAATGGTAGTGCTGAAGGAGGATATTAAAAAGATCATATCAAAAATAGCATACAAATTTAATATTTTTTGCTTTTATAAACTAGTCAACTTTCACATGTGATTTGAATAAGTCTAACCACATGTTCAAATCACATTTTACACAAATGGGTGTCTGGGTCCACAACTTTGTCTCATGACAAGCAATATTTCAATGTCAATTTCTTGTTTCACCAAAGTGTCAAGACTTATGTGTAACTTGTTTGCTCTTACTCTCCCTGACATGTTTGTTCCTGTACATCTTATGTGGGTAACTTACTAAGTATATACAGTGTACAAAGACACACGTAGAACAGTCTGGACTCCTAAACATGGTTCATTCGGAGAATGATTTCCAATTATTTGTCAAGCCTTGAATCTGTTTACTTTCACTGCGTCATGCAGCGGGAAGGTCATAGTGTCGCGTTTCCAACCAATCACACACGCGGTACAGGTAACACAGTAACCTATTAGCCTTTCAGCTTATCTTGCCAAAGACAAAGTTTTGAAGGGACCTAACAAATAAACAACTGCAATAATGTTCTGCTAAAATAATATAAAACCAGTTATCATTTTAATAAGATAAATATTCTGGAAGGCTTTATATCATTTTAGAGTGGATATGTTGACCTTCGTCTTTGTGTGCCTCTCTATCTCAGTTACAGGTAGTACAAGTTTTCAGTATTTGCTTGCACAATATTTTTTTACCACTTCGTATCATTGACTGCTGTCTTCTGTCTGATGTGAGTTATTCAGCCTAAACTTTGATATTGTTGATATGGTTTTCATCAGTGTTTTTTCTCTTTTTTACTGAATTAATAATAATGTACTAATATGTATAGTAGAATTTGTTTTAAATGGAGTTTATTTGGGTGCTATAATTCTACAATAACAGAAAACATAATATCGTCACTGTGCACTGTTCAATAACCAGCCATTATTTTGAAGTGTTTTTTATAAACGGTCATTATGAACGCCTGGCAAGGGTGTGCATTGAGTATTCAGAATAAATTCGTACATTTAAAACATTTAATACTATTGAAGAGTAATATGTTTCCTTTACAGGGGTCCTATTATGCTCTTTTACAATGTCTTGAATTTGTTTTGGGGGTGTACTAACATGCTCTCATGCTTGGTGGTTCGAAAAACGCATTATTTTTTTTACATAAGTTACATTATTACAATACCTTTCTCCCCAGCCTGGCACAAAGGGCTCGATTAGTTCCGAAAAACAAAATGTGATGTGATTGGTTAGCTAGTGCGTTGTGATTGGTGAACAGCTTAGACGGTGTTTCAGTACTGCCCCGCCCCTTGCCAAGACATATCAGAGTGGTAATGTTATTGTTGTTGTTGTTTTTTTTGGCAAAATCACGTTTTAGATAGGATGTCAACAACCGCTTAAAAATAACT